>NC_134544.1:48577833-48879666 GCF_050624435.1 Tenrec ecaudatus | reverse complement strand
ACCGGATATTCTGCTTCAAGGTATGGCTGGCACCTGTTTCTCTCCCAAACCCATCGTACCTTCCTGCAGAATCAAATCCTCTTTTCAAATTCACCATCCCAGCAAGGAATAGGGTATCCAGTAAGCGAGGTAAACGCAAGTTGTCTTGTGCTTGTTTACCTATTTGTTATTAGTTTCTAGCCACTACAGACTGGTAAATAAGTACAAGTCAGCCAACACTTACCATGCTTACTTAGTGGTCTATGCTGGCTTCCTGGAGGACTAACACAGTTCCAGGACCTACTGGGACCCAGAGAGATGCTGGTCTCCCCGTCCCCTTCCACATACACACACGTGCCTCAGACTACGTTTCAGATTGCCTGTCTTAGTACGTTTCCTATTTTAAAGAAATGATATCTGACCACTCTCCTTAAGGTAACAATATTTTATGTATATGAAATGAAATAGAAGTCCATTTTCAGTCTTCTGCGAGCCATCCAGATTCTCAAACCCCAAATAGTTATCATTCGATTTTTATGTTGCTTTTCGGGTAATGCTTCCAACTTCATTTCTAGAATTTTAATACAGACCTGCTGGTGATCAGGAAATTGTCTTTTAATGTGAAAAGTTGCATTACAACGTTTAGGTTAAAGTCCACTTGGTTACGATGCGCTATTTAGGTGAAGCAGTAGCGGATGTTGCTCGCTGTTATTTTATTAAATAATAAAGAGCTACTATTCCGTTGTAAGCCATTGAGAATGTTTCATTATTTTTTCTGTGTGTGTGTGCGCGCGTCATCTCAGTCATATTTTGTCAGCAAAATTATACTTCTTTATTCACCAAATGTGGAGGGTTTCTTTTCTCTCTATTTTTCCCCTTGTTTTCTAGAATTGTTTAAATAGCTTTGGCATCGATTGATTTCGAAGGCTTTGAGAGAGTTCTCCCTGAGAACATGGGTATAATAATTTGATCCCACATTGTTATTTGAGAAGTCTTCCTACTTTCTGTTTTTTTAATTGTGAATTCTGACTTACAGGCAACTCTTCCTTGCTCTTTAATGTTAGATATATTTGACCTCACTTTGGAATAACTGAACCCACCTGTACTGCCAACAAATTTGTTGTCACAATTACCTTAGTTTGCTGTGCAGGCAGCTTTTAAGACATAGACAAGGTAGAGAGACTTTTCTTGCATTAAAGTAAGGTTGAATCAAAGCTGTCGGTATCTGCTCCAAAGTACCTACAAGATTGTAAAGACACAGGAATACGTCTTGCTCATAACCCAGCATCTACCTGTATTAAAATTTATCTTGTAAACTTTCCATCTCTACTGGAGTCGATTTTGCTAATTAATTTTTAGATGAGATTATTCATTTATTCAACTTTTCACATTAACTTCATATATTGCACACTATGATACATGAACATTATTTTTATCTTCTCTCTTAACATTGTTTCCTGTCATTTTTTAATCTTGCACATTTGTGGTTCTGCCATTGCTTTTTATAAAAATAATATTCCGTTTTAACAGTCTGTATCCATGTTTTTTTCTGGCACTGGCTCTATCTTTACACTGTGAAAATATCCCCAATATTTTCAGTGTGTTTGCTCTGCTTCCACTGGGCTTCCTCCCCTCCCCTCCTCCTCATCTCATCTTTGTTTGGGGGTAACTGTTGACCACTGGGTCTCATAAAGGAGCACTCTAATCACAAATGATAGTGTTTGTTTTGTACAAGCAACCTATTATTGGCCGAAAGGTGACTGGCAGAAATATCATCAGTTCCAAGTTCAAAGACAATCCTAGGACAAAAGCCTCAGAGGTTTCGCTAGTCTCCATTGGTACAGTAGGTCTGGCCTATGTTTTACGAATCTGGATTTTGTTCTACATTCTTCTACCATTCTACCCAGGATGTTCTGTTGCATCTGAGGGAAGTACAATCAGTCATGGTCAGGCGCTGTCTATTTCTCCTCGTCACAAGCCCAAAGCTGCTCTGATTTGTGTGACTATGAGTCACATGGCCTAGTTTCCTTCCTGCACCTTTGACTTGCTTTGCACTCTTTGGCTGCATATGAGTAGGGACCAATAGTAGTGCCTTAGATGGCCACTATAGGCACTTATGACTCTAGATGCTAGGCACCAAACTCAGTTGTGTAGAACTTTGTCATTATGAATTATGTGATGTCAGTGGACTAAATTGTCCCCAAGATAGCAGTCCCTAGTTTTTTTTGTTTTGTTTTAGTTTTGTTTTATCCAGCAAATCAAACTCTCAAATTATTTGCATATTTCCAGAAAGATTCCTTAGCTGTACATCCAACGTAGTTTGTTATGTATGTGACCCTGGGTGCGGTACACACAACGATGTTTGTGCATGTGCCTGTGGATGCACACGCGCAAGCATGGTCAGTCTCTCCCAATGGCTCTCCGAAGCACGTCTCTGCATGCTTAACTCAACTCATTGTCATCAAGCCAATTCTAATTCACAGTGACCCTATTGGACAGAGTGGACCTGCCCCTGTGTGCTATATCCTTCCAGGAGCAGAAAGCTTTAGTGTTCTTCCTACAAGTGGCTGGTGGGTGTGCACTGCTGATCGAGGACTTAGCAGCCCAATGCATAACCCACGGTGGCACCAGGACTCTTACAGGAATTCACATCTAGGTACAACAAGCACACACATGTCTGTGGTTATTTTTGTTGCTGCGAAATTTTATGGTGTGTCTAGAAAATGTGGCATCTTTCCTCCTCCCCCTCATCTCTGGTAACCATAAAAAAACCCTGCTTTCTCTATGTACTATTCATGATTTCTTATCATAGCAGGACCATATTGCACTTTATAGAATTAATTTATTTCACTCAGCATAACAATCTCTAGATTAATCCATGATATTAGATGCCTTGCAGAATCATCATTATCTTTCATACTTATGTAGTATTCCATTGAATGTACGTACCACAATTTGTTTATCGATTCATCCATTAATGAGCACTTAGATTGTTTCCATCATTTTACTCTTGTGAATAATGTTGCAGTGAACATGGCGTGCATAGATCGCTTCATGATCATTACCGTAATACTAGAAGGCATCAAAGAGTTCATGGAAAATATGGAATTTAAAAGATAATGGCATTTCCACAAACTATTTGAATACCCTCATAGACCTAGAGGTGTCGTCACTGGTTATTAAGGATTTCTATGACTAGCTTTTTAAGGGAGTGGCCTGCTGTCATGAGTAGTGGTTGCAGCATTTACATTTCCATTAACAATGCATAAGACACAATGCACCATACGCACACACACACACATACACACACATAATCTACCATATGGCAAGCTGCTATTAGCTAATAGTGAAAAGTGAATCAAAATTGCAATGAAATATTACCTCACTCCTATTAAAATGTCAAAGAACAAAAATATAGAAATCACAAAGGTTGTATGTGTTGAACAATTTGATATACATATTTTAGTGATCAAACCCTCTTGAAATATGCAATTGTCAAATATGTCCTAACTACTCAATAGGTTCTCCTTTTAGTTTTATTGATAGTCTGTTTTAAAAATAATTTGAATTTTATGGGCATATAATTCACAAATCATACAATTCAATAGTTCATTCTTCTTAAGAAGAGTTGTCCAATCGTCGCTGTGATCCATTTTGGAACGTTTTCTTCCTCCTTGTGTTTACTGTTTTTATCTGTCCATTTCCTCCCAAACCAGCCCCCTCCCCTTCATATCCTCAAAGAACCATTAAGCCGGTTATGCTCTATAGATTGACCTATGTGGGGTTTCATATACAGAGAAACATTTTTAAAAAAAATTAAAAAACTGACAATAACAACAACAAAGTAAAACAGTGGTAAATCGCAGAGAAAGAAAAATATATTAAAAATTAGAACCAATTTAAAACGTGTTAAATGGGAGATCAAATGATAAATAGACACATTTTAACCTTACAGCATGTGCAGTGATCCACTTTCTCATGCATTTGACATGACAGCAAGGCTGTCCGTATCTCTGATCTCTCATCAGAGGGAATCCACGGGGGCATGATCTATGTGTAGTTCCCCTTTATTTCTTTTTAAAACTGAAAAATAACTGCGGAATGGGTCAAAAAGGAGATCAAATGATAAGATCCTACATTTTAACCTAACCACTTTTTCCATAATCGACTTTACACTGCTCTCTGTCTGAAAATACAACTATCCAAAGCCCTCAATTATGGTCAGAAGGGATACACTGGGGGCTTTAATCCACGTGTGGACACTGCAAATGGATTTTAGGCTTCAACTGTCATCCATGGCCTTCTGCAAACCAGGTGTTCACAATTAAAGCTCTGCTGCCATTCTCTCCTTTGGATTTGGATTTGACTATTTACAACCCTTAGATCACACAGCCTGCTGTGCTTCTTTCATGTGGACTTAGTTGATGCTTAGATGCTCACTTAGATGGCTGCTTGTTTGAAGACAAGTATTTCATCTCTTCATGTGAGTGACTGTTAAGCAGGGCCAGTATAATAAGAATACTTGTTCTGAGACTGGGGCTAGAACTGAGTGTAAGTCCCAAATCCATTCAATCCATTCATCTCTCTCTCTGTCTCTCTCTCTGTCTCTCTCTCTCTGTCTCTCTCTCTCTCTCTCTCTCTCTCTCTCTCTCTCTCTCTCTCTCTCTATATATATATATATATATATATATATATATATATATATATATATATATATATATATATATATATATATATATATATATATGTCTCTGGGCTACCTTAGAGACATCATTGCCATTTTTTGTGGGTTTAATTATTTATTTTAAAAATAATTTTATTAGCGGCTCATATAACTCTTATCACAATCCATACATACAGCAATGATGTAAAGCACATTTGGACATTCATTGCCCTCATCATTCTCAAAACATTTGCTCTCAACCTAAGCCTCTGGCATCAGCTCCTCATTTTTTCCCTCCCTCCCTCTTCTCCCCACCCTCATGAACCCTTGACAATTTATGAATTTATTATTTGGTCATATCTTGACCTGTCCTAGGTCTCCCTTCACCCACGTTTCTGTTGTCCCTCCCCCGGGGAGGATGTCACATGTAGATCCTTGTAATCGGTTCCCCCTTCCCAACCCATTCACCCTCTATGCTCCCAGTATCGCCCCTCACAACCCTGGTCCTGAAGGGATCATCCGCCCTGGATTCCCTGTGTTTCTGGTTCCTATTTGTACCAGTGTACATCCTCTGATCTAGCCAGAATTGAACGGTAGAATTGGGATCATGATATTGGGGTGGGGGCGGACGGGTAGGGGACGCATTTAGGAACTAGAGGAATGTTGTATTTTTCCTCATTGCTACATCAGACCCGGTCTGGCTCATCGTCTCCTCCCCGAGACCCCTCTGCAAGGGGATCTCCAGTGACCTACAAATGGGTTTTGGGTCTCCAGTCTGCACTCCCCCCCTCATTCACTATGGTAACATTTTTGGTTCTGATGATGCCTGATATCTGATCCCTTCAACACCATGATCACATAGGCTGGTGTGCTTCCTACATTTAGGCATTGTTGCTTCTGAGCTAGATGGTCACTTGTTCACCTTCAAGCCTTTAAGACCCCAGACACTATCTCTTTTGATAGCCGGGCACCATCAGCTTTCTTCGCCACATTTGCTTAGTTATCCATTTGTCTTCACCGATGCTATCAGGGAGATGAGCACACAATATGATTTTTTGTTCTTTGATGCCTGATAACCGATCCCTTCAGCACCTCATGATCACACAGGCTGGTGTGCTTCTTCCATGTGGGCTTTGTTGCTTCTGAACTAGATGGCTGCTTGTTTACCTTCAAGCCTTTCAGACCTCAGATGCTATATCTTTTGATAGCTGTGCACCATCAGCTTTATTCACCACATTTGCTTATTTACCAGCTTTGACTTCAGTGGTTGTGTCGGGAAGGTGAGCATCATAGAATGCCAATTTAATAGAAGAAAGTATTCTTGCATTGAGGAAGTACTTGAGTGGAGGTCCAATGTCCTTCTGCTGCCTAATACTAAACCTCTAAATATATGCACTTAGGTCTATTTCCCCATCCTCATACATAAATAGATTTACATATATGGATGTCTTTATATAGACCTCTATAAATGCCCTTTGTCTCCCAGTTCTTTCCTCTATTTCCCTTGACTTTCCTTCTGTTACACCATTATGCTCAGTCCCCACCAGGGTTTCAGCAATTGCTCTTGGTTACATTACCCTTGATCATGCCCTACCAGGCCTCCCACACACATTTTATGTTAGAGAACATTATCAATCACCATTCTGGGGCATAAGGAAATCTTATAGTGTCAGTAATTTGGGCAATAATTCGAGAATTTAAAACTGTTGAAACAAGGATATTATAAGAGTATAGGCCAGCTATCAACCACAATACATGAATTGTTGACTTGTACAGATTAAATTCCTAAGTGAATTGACACTATTTACACAAACAACAGGGGCTGGTGATAGGACAACTCTTTTAAAAATAATCATTCACAACAGCAGAACCACACCTACCAGATTGAGGGTGTGCAATGAATGGTGGCTGGGAACTAGTACATGCACACTATTCTAATGCCCTCCCTGCTTTGTTATGCTAGTTAATGGTATTTCTGCTGTTGTGATTGATTGTTATTAAAAGTTTGCCCTATCAGGAACCTCTGTTGTTGGTAAAGGCTTTTGATGAACACAAGTATTTAATTTTGGTGAGATCTCATTTATCTAATTGATCTTCTGTCATTTAATAAGTGTTAGTTTTGAGTAATTGGTTATTTATGCCCCAAATCAGGTTCCCTCTTTAATCCGATATTATCTTCCAGGATCTTTATATATTTTGCTTTAACGTTTAAGATTTGGATCTATTTTGAGTTATTTTTGGGGCATGTGCTTTTCAGCTATATTTTTGGCATATAGATTTCTATCTTTGTTAAAAAGACGATTTCTTTGCCATTGAATGGACTTCGACACCTTGTCAAAAATGAGTTGTCAGTAGCTGTATGGACTAGCATCTGTGTTCTCAGCTCTCTTTCCTTTCTTGCTCGCTGTGACTGTCACTGAGTCAGCACTGGGATATTTCAGTCAAGTCTGGTGTCTGTATAGTAAGTTATGATTTGGGAAGTGTAACTCCTCCCGCTTTTGTTTTCTTTGATAATTTTTAGCATTGGGGGGACTCATTGCTTTCCATGTAAGGTTGAGCAATATTTTTTCCATTTCATTAAATTTGTATATGGATTTCATTATGTCTTTGTATCATTTTTAGTAATACTGAGAGTTCTACACTGGGAAGACTTCCAATCTATGAACATGAAATATTTTTCTCTTTGTGTCATTCTTTTTCAGTTTCCTCTACCAGTCTACTTCTCTCTCATTTCGTCATACTGTGGTAGCTTGTGTGGAACCGTGATGCTGGAAGCTATACCACTAGTATTGCAAATATAAGGAGTGCTTCTCATGGAAAACAGGCTGGGATTGAGCTTTCACAGTAGCACATATTGGAAAGAAAGAACAGACAGCTCATTTCTGAGGTATCAGTCATTGCAAATCAACAAAGAGCAGTGGAACGGAGTCGGATATAGGGCCTGAAGATGAAGCCCCCTACCCCCCCGGGAAAGAACCAAGTCTCAAAACCAAACCTTGAGTTGATCCCTCCCCACAGCAATGCTCTGTGAGGCTTTCTACATCTTTACAGGAATTGGCAACTTTTAAACCAATGACACTAAACTTGGTAGTACAATGCTTACCCAACAAGACCACTTGGACTGCCCAAATTCAGGTTGATCTTAATGACCTGGATGGAGTGAACACTTTCAAGACCTTCATTTGCTGATGGAGCATGACTCAAAAAGAAAAGAAACAGATGCCAACATCGACGAATAATCATATTGCAGAATATACAAAGTATAGATCTAAGAAAACATGAAAAATAGAATGGAACATATAATGATCAGTATCCTAGTCAGGAATGAGCTAAACTAGATTGTTATTGGCCACTTTGACTATGATAGTCATATAGTTTATTATGCTGGAAGTGACATATTCAAGGAGTAGGGTCAACTATAAACAATATTGCAAGATGTATCTTGAAGCACAATGCAGTCTCTGGTAGAAAAATTCCATATGCCTACAACGAAGACCATTGAATACATTGTTTTCTTTCAAATTATTGACCACTAATGTCAATAATGAACAAATTGAAAACACTTTGCGACTTCTTGATCCTAAAATTTATCAAACATTTGACCAGTATACAGAAATAATTCCTTGTGGTTAGAACATGAAAATTGGAAACAAGGTGAAAAATGGCCTTGGTGATAAATTTGCAATAATGCTACCTCGTCACTCAATTGGGAGAAAAATACATATTTGTTCCCATTCCAAATTTAAGGGCCCAAAAGAATGGAGAAATTCTGGAAGAATACAATTAATACCACTCTCAATCACTCAGAGCCATCCCGTTGAACCCAGCTCACATTGAGACACAGGGAAACATTTTCTGAAGAGAATAAGCATGTGGTGGCAACAGTGATTTTGCAGAGAGCTACCAGAAGGCTATACTTGCTGATGTCAGGTGGATGTTGGCTGAGAGACCATCAGAAAAATGTTCACTTGTGTTTTATTGATTATGCAAATGCATTCAACTCTGTGGCTCTTAGCAGACTGTAGGCATCATTGGCAAGAAAAGAATTCCAAAACCATTCACGGCGTTAACATGATCCCAGTTCTACCTTGCATATCTGGCTAGACCAGAGGATGTACGTTGGTACGGATAGCAACTGGAAACACAGGGAATCCAGGACAGATGACTCCTTCAGGACCAGTGGTGAGAGTGGTGATGCCTGAGGGTGGAGAGAATGTGGGCTAGAAATGGGGAACTGATTACAAGAATCTACGTATAGCTTCCTCCCTGGGGGAGGGGGGGCGGGGGGACAGCACAGAAGAGGGTGGGGGGAGACATAGGACAGTGTAATATATGACAAAATAATAATAATTTATGCATTATGAAGGATTCATGAGGTAGGGGGCAGTGGGGAGGGAGGGGGAAAATGAGCAGCAGATATTAAGGGCTCAAGTAGAAGGGAAATGTTTGAGAATGATGATGGCAACAAATGTGCATATGTTCTTGACACAATGGACGTATGTAAGGATTGTGATAAGAATTGTATGAGCCCCCAATAAAATGATTAAATTAAATTTAAAAAAGAACATGTGCATAGACCAGAGGGAATCTTTGAACAGATAAGGCTTAAAATCAGGAAAAGTATTTTTCTTGGTTGCATCCTTTCACTGTATGTTCTCAATCTGTATACTGAACAAATGATCATAAATCAGATCTGTCTGCAGAAGAACGCTGCACCAGGGTGGAAGGAAAGCTTATTAACAGCCTGCGGGGAAAAATCAATTGCATGGAACCTGAACAACATTTTGGGCTTGCACTTAATCATAAGCCTTAATCTAAGAACAATTGCTTCTTATGATGTAGTTTTGTTCAATGTTTGCCTTCATGAGCTCAACACTGAAGATATGGGCACCAGAGCAAAGTGTGGGGAAGGAATCAGATCATGCTCTGTCATCACAAAGAGTCATGTCTGGGGTCTTAAAGATGTGTCTTAAAATAAGCAGCCATCGAAGTGAGGTATCAACGAAGTCTATGTGGAAGAAGCCCACCAGCCTATATTATCCAAGGATTATAAATAATAAAATCCAAATCCTAAGGAGGGAAAGGTATCAAAACTTAAATTGTGATCACCTGGCCTGCAGAATGCTATGGATGACAGTGGATGCCCAAACCCCATTTGTAAAGTCCCCAAATGTATTAAGACTCCAGTGAATATCCTCTGGCCTTGCTACCAAACAGGGAGCATTGTAAAGTCAATTGTGGCAGGTGTAGTGTAGGTAAAATATAATACTTTATCATTGGATCTCCTTTCTGACCCATGTGAAACTTGTTTCAGCTTTTAATATTTTCTGTTTTCCTTTTGATCGAGGTTTTTCAATGGTTTACCTGGTCATTTTTGTTGGAGTCAATTTGCTTGTTTGCTTTTTTTTTTTTTGCTTGTTTGCTTTTTTAGAGTCATTTTGCTTGCTTGTGCTTTGTATGTTTTCTGTGTATGAAATCCAGGACAGATCGACCTATAGGGACAGTAAGTGCATTGAGATTTGCCTGGGGCAATGGCAGGGTAGGATAGAGGGAAATGAGCACTTAACGACGATGAGTATTAGAAGAACGTAATCCGAACTTGATAGTGATGATGATTACACGCATATTAATATAGTTGAGTGATTGAGCTGTATGATATGTGAAGCATATGCCAATTAAACTAAATTAAAATATTTCATATGAGAAACTCATTACAAGCATTTGTAAAAGGACTTTTACATAGGTTCCCAAGTTTATTTAGCCTACAGGTTACTTTTCAGAGAAAACATTCTTCTGCTGTGCTCTCCTGAGTTAAAAACGTTTGTACTTTAGTCCATAATCTATAAAGTGCAGGTCTCTCTGTTTTTGCATCCCACCTGGGCCTTTCCAGCCACCACAGGGGATTTCACCCACTTTGGAAACACGCAGCCTGGACGGCAAAGACAGGAGTGAGTGCTGTCAGAATCATCAGCCAGGCCAAGAGCTGAGCAGTGGCACGGGACTCCCTGGTGAGAACTGCAATTACGTCCATTTCAGCTCTTGGAGGTTTCCTATATATAAAGCAAAACAGAAGGGAAATGTCATGGAACAGTGGAATAATCATAGCTGAGTTCTTGCTACTTGATGAGTAGCTGCATTTTCTCCTCCTGTAATTCAGTTAATGCGAAATATGAAAGTTACATTTTAAAGCATGAGTTTTGGGGTCTTTTTATTTTTCTGACAATGTCTTCGGATTTTTCCCCTCTGTATTCCACACTGTAGATGTAGTATTACTTTAGAAGAGATTTTAATTTCCTAACTATTGATATGTAGTGGTGACATTTTAAAGGGCTGAGTGATCGGTCGGTGACGGATGTTAAAATAGAGCTGCCTGGTTAGCACTTAGCTGGAATCGCAGGTTGTGGATTTAGAATAGAGGTCTTCTAAATGCAGAAGGAATCGTCATCGTATCAGAAAAACTTAAGGCCTGACAGAGTATAATGTCCGAGGGCTAAGTATGAGAATTAGAAGGGAAAGGAGCCTATAAAATATGCCTGGATCATGTCTCAGGGCCTTCTGCCAGGTTGGGTGTACATGAAGTATTTCCATAAGATGCTTGTTTGGAAATACCAGGTGAGTGTGTGCATTCCCTCCTTCCTTGCACACTCTATTTCTGAAATCATTTAGAAACACCTTTCATGACACAAAGAAGGAAATCTAAAAGCGAAATTTTCACCTATCACAGAAAGTAAATTAAAGCAATAGTATATAGAGGAGTGGGAAATGCTCACGACCTTCTGACCCCGAATCACAGCCCCTAAATTGTCAACTTCATTTATATAGGGAGATAGACCAGAGAGCTCCTCTGATTTTGCAAAGCTAAAACTCTATGTTGTTGTAAGAAACAAATGAACAGGTGTGTTGGTTGAAGGACAAAAGGGGTAGAAGCACAAAAGAGGCCTGAAAGTTTCTCTGGATTAAATCCAAGTGTGAATTCTTGGGCTCATAGCATCTTTATTTTAACAGTCATCTAATGACTATCCACATCTTTAAGTTGACATTCCAGGATGTAATGGATGATACAAGGAATCCACATTGTCATGGACATCCAAAGTGCAATATTTACACAAGGGCACCTGGAGCGTCTGGAAGAAAGAAAGATGTCCCAGGCCTGTAGTATGTATCTTCCAGTGCTTACATACTTGACTGCTAACCAAACCCACCAGCCGCTCGATGAGAAAAAATATGTGAATCAGTAAAAATTGACATGCCTGGAAATCTTAGGGTTTTATTCTGTCATACTGGATCCTTATGAGTCAGTTAAATCTGAACCAACAAGGTCAAGTTTGGTTCTCTAGGTTCTCAACCTGTGGGTCACAACACCTTTGGGGTTGAACGACTCTTTCACAGGGGTCACCCAATTCATAACAGTAGCAAAATGGCAGTTATGAAGCAGCAACAAAAATAATTTTATGACTAGAGGGTCACCGTAACATGAGAACTGTATTCAAGGGTTGCGGCCTTAGGAAGGTTGAGAACCACTGTCCTAAATCATTCACTTCTTCCAACTCTAATTCCTTACCTTTAAAACTGTATGTCCCTTATTATCTGGAGGACTCAGATGTCAAAAATAACATTAGCTTAAAAAAATCATTTCCAGTTTCAAATTGTAATGTAGATGGTGGGGGCTGGGAGGTGACACTGCTGTGTGGTGTTTACCTCTTGTTTTGAAAATTGCACAGACTCTGTAGACTAGATTATGTATGCAGCAAACTCAAGGGAGTGATGTGAGTGTGTAGCACTGGTAACTGTTACATGACATTTTGCTGTGGGGGAAATGTGGCTGAAAACCACTGGACTAGTTAATCTGTCAGGTTCGTCACCCTCTAATTGGAATAGAAGCCAGTTCTCAGCTATAAACTAACCACCTCTCGGCCTGTGCATGCCTATCAGTAGCACTGATGAGAGCGGTAGCAGAAGCAATTCTCCCCTAATGATCTCCACGGGGTCAACTGGCAGGACCATGAGGATCAGAGAGGAAAATCAAATAGTGATATTGATTTAGTCATTAAGTTCCTTTTATTTTCTAGTCTTTTTCTTTTTCAGCTGCTTAATTGTCCTTGTAGAATCATTGCCTTTCAATATATTAAATTACTATTAATGTTTGTTTCTGAAAAAAGTGTGAGGAAAAATACTTGTGCTGTCCTCTTCAGATTATTGAATTCATGTGCTACCACTAGTCACTCTCAGTAGTTTGACCAGAAATTGTAATGATGTTCCTACTCTTTTAATCTTTCTTACACAGTTTCGTCTTAATAATGTCACCCAGCTCATTTATTCAGTAAATATTAGTAGATATCAGACATCCATGTTAGTCCAAGAAAGATATCACCAACCATCGAGATCCCTTGCCCTCACATTCGAATGCTATGGTCAGACTGAGATGCAAAATATATCAAAAATGATAACTGCTGGGAAATAAGGTCAGGAGATCCAGAGGGACCGTGGTGTCATTCATTTGTTGTTATCAGTAGGAACTTCTGTGACAACTTTCTATTTGAGCAGATACCTAAAGGAAGTGAAGGAGTAAACAACACAGATAACAGAGAAAGAGTTTCCAGGCAGAAAGAACAAGTGCAAAGACCACACAAGGCATGTGAAGGACATCATAGGAAAGTTAGTGTGGTCAGTGTTGAGGGGGTAAGAGAAGAATCGTGGCAGGATGATCATAGTGTGTGTATTTCAGAGAAGTAAAACTCTTGGGGCCAGGGTCAGAAGGTGGGAGTTCACTCTGAGTCAGATGCGAAGGCACTGGAAGGTTAGAATAAAGGGATGACATTATTTCACTTATTTTTGAAGGACCACTGCAGTTGTTTTGTTGAGAAAAGACCAAAGAGACAAATAGAGAATGAAAGAAATGTTAGAAAACCATTGAAATGTTCTTAAGTGTGGTACTATAAATGGGATTGGAGAGGTAACAGCAAGAGAGAGGCGTCATTGTCTCCTTTGGATGTAGCGTGTGTCAAAAAGGAAACTAAAAATTGTCTCCATGGCTTTTGGCATGAGAACATAACAGAATGAAGTTGATATTAGCTGAAATGGTAAGACTACAGATGGAGAGGTGGGGCTCAATTTTGAACATATAAAGTGTCTAGCAGACATCTCTGTGAAATATCAAATGGGCAATTATTCAAATATGACTTGAATTTCCATAAGGTCAGCTTGGGAGATATCAGCTTACAGAGAGATGAATGTATTGCTATGGGGTTAAATGAGGTCATCTAAGAGAAGAATAAAAGCAGAAAAGATATAGACTTATGAGTCCAAGGCAGACATTTGTAATATTGAAAGTAAAGAAGAGCCAGCAAAGGATCTGTCAAAGGAAAGGAGAATCCTAAGGGAACGATAAGTGTGCTTCTAAAATGGAAAGGTTACCTGTGTTCAATGATGCTGATAGAGTGAAATGAGACCCCAGAAAACCCAAAATGATCTAGTAAAAGTCACATTTGATGTTGACAAATATTCTAGTGGATTGTTAGCATTTAAAAATATAATGGAGTAAAATCAGGGCAAAATTAGAGCACAGGAGGTAGGGACCTTGAGTGTACACAATTTTTTTTGAGTTCTATAGGAAAGGGAAGTTAAAGACGGGTGGTGCCTCTCAAAATTTGAATTATGGCAAATTAAGAATGCACCATATACGTTGGACAGCAATGAGGATGAAGAAAAAAGTCTTAGATGAAAGCATAGAAGACTTTTGCTCATGTATTTTGTACGTGTCATCAAGAAAGACCAATCACTAAAAATGGCATGTCCTGTTCAGAGATGTAGATAAATGGTGAACACCAGATAACCATCTGTTAGTCGGGGTCCTTTAGAGAACCAAATCCACAGAAACTCATATGTTTTCTATAAAGGGTAAGTGCACATCAAGAAAACACCCCAACCCAGTGCTGCCCAAGCCCACAAGTCCACAAAATCCACCTCCATCTCACAAAACACACACTATGATGCTGACTGCAGGAGGAAAGCCAAGTCAGTGAATGTGTAAGCATCTCAGCGCTGGCAGGGGTTTCTACACGGCTGCTCCAGCACCCAGGGCTGCATCGGGGTAGGTCCACGTGGCTTCTCCTTGGGGATGTCTTGCAGGAAGTGAGCCTTGCCAGCTGAAGCAGGGAATTGACTAAGGCAGCTGCCCCCTGGTCCGACCACCGCAAAGCAAGAGAACCGAGAACTAGAAAGGCAAGTCTCATGGAATCATTTATTCCCTCCGTCCTTCAATTAACCTCACATGTGCTTATCGGCCAGGTTGGCACAATAAACTTTAACTATATCACCATGCAAGAGATAGATAGACAAAATAAGGCATACCAATTCATTCAAACATGTCAGAGATCATGCCGATGGCACAGCACCACGCACATTTCCTTCTGTCACCATGAGTATCTCCATGACGGGAAACAACCACAACCTTTTGAGGAACGTGAGACGAGGGAGTTTTGTGCCTTTTTTATGTTGGAGTATTCTAGAAAATGTATATGATAAAGGAAATTATTTAGTAGATTACTCAGTAGCATGGCGATACAGGTGAGAGAGGAGACCCTGGCAGAGGTCTTGGCCGTGAATAGTCCCAGAAGGAGGGACAGAATGGTGCACAGAAAGGTAGAGTTACAGATTCAAATATAATTTCAGTTGCTGGATGGTGATAGGAGAGTGGGAAATGTTTCTCTCCATTTGTTCCAAGGGATGAGAGGCAAGGCCATTGACTCTGACGACTAAGGAGGAAGCAGAAAATGTAAGTTTTATGGCACTCCACCAGCGTTAGAGGTACGGTTTACGAAGAAGAATTGAGTTTTGTTCCCAAGTCAAATTAAATAGGTCACAGAAGGACTCATGCCATGAAATTAACATACTTTCCTAAGTAACTGAAACAATGTGTTCATTTTTCCCCCGGTTTACTTGTTCCGCATTCATTTTTTAACAAACATGTATTGAACATCTGTAATGTGCCAGAGATTGTGATCAATCTCAAGAAAATTGCAAGTCTGAATAAAACTAGGTTCTGTGGAGCTCATGGTCTAGTAGGGGAGAACAAGTAGAAAAAAACACAATAGCAATCCTACACACGCTTCACTTGACAAGGACAGATGCCACTTTACACTGTGCTGGATTCTTGGGACGGTACCTATTCCAAATAGTTTGATTCTGATGCCCCTTAAACACACTCGCCATGTCAACACATTTCCATGTTTGCTTCAGAAAATATCATCCCTGTCACAGTTATAGAAGCATGTTTCAAATGCTAAGGGAGCTTAGATGAAGAAGTAATTTATAGGGTTTTGAGGCTGAAATCTTTATGGCAACAGGAGGCCTCATCCTTCTCCTGGGGAGTGGTTGGGGGGTTTGAACTTCTGACCTTTGGATTAATAGCCTAGTGGGCCAACAGAGCTCCTGTTCTATTCCTCAACGTTTCCTTATGGTCCAAACCATCTGCGGGGAAACAAACATACAAACAATTAGAGCCATATTTGAATGATACTTTTCCAGCAACGAAGTATTTTAATGCATTTTACTTAATCTCCCAATAATTCTATGGGATTGGTTACTTCTATTATTATGATCATTAAAATGTAGAAACCATGTCTCATGGCAGGGTAATGAATTTGGCTTGGGGTTGTCTGGGAAGGAAGAGGCAGAGCCGGGGTTTAATTGAATCTTGGCAATCTGACCTCTTGCTCTCTCCACTACATGAACTTCCTGGTGTGGCAGATGATGCTCGGACCCATAAAGGTTTCCTTTATTTCAAAAAAAGCAAGTTACTGTATGAAATGAAGTTTCTCCTGTAATTTCAGAGATAAATGAAGGGGAAGATCATCCTCTTTAATATAGGAGAATATTCAAAATGTAAATTAAATAGGAATGTTCTACTATTTATATTACAATGCAGGTAACAAAACATTGAAAGGTAGAGAAAATACGTAGGAAAAGCATTGAGAAAGAAAGGAGCATTTAAGATAGTACAGAAAATATTACTGAAATCCCTCTCAAATGAGTGTGCAGTGCATGCAATGAATGGCATTAAGTTTTAAACATTTTCTGGGCACGGATGAAATTTATAAAAGGAAAATACAGATGTTTGGAAGGGTTTCCAGAACATTGAAAAAGATACTCAAGCATCTGGTGATGATAGTTTCTTTAAGTCTTGGGGAAAAATTTAAATACCATATATACTCGTGTATAAGCCGAGTTTTGCAGCTCAAAAAATGTGCTGAAAACTGGGGTTCGGCTTATACATGGGTCAGTGGCATGAATGAATGTCATCTGGTCAAGCCCAACTAACAAAAGGAGGAAATTTCATGAAGCAAAGTGAGTTCGAGGTGCATGGGAAGACATTCTAGAAGACATGGTGTGACGTGCCTTCCACAAATGTAGTATTAGTAATGCTATGGATGGCAGTGAAGACTGCGTTTTGTATGAAAATGACAGCAGTGATGGTGATGATGGTGATCTCAGTGAGGACAGCGTCTATGATGACCTTACACCAGCAGAAGCTCTGCACTGGGATACAGATGATGATGAGGAATCCTGTTTTGAAGGATTTTAACTCTTTACATTTTAGCTTGGTTGCTGATTGAGCTCAGGGAATAGTACTCTTAAGATATAATTGTTGATACATTATTGTTTTTGTTGAACCTATTTTCCACTTACTGTGCTGGGTTACTAATGTTAAATGACTTGTCCTTTTATTTACATTTTTATTTAAAATAAATATTTATATACATTACCCCACTGATGTCTCAATTTTTAGTATTTTTGTTTTCATTTGTCTTGATTATTGGAACTCACCAATAGCTTCTGCATTTTCCACCCTAAGCTTATACTTGAGTCAATCAGTTTTTCTGGTTTCCCAGGTAATAATTAGGTACCTCGGCTTATACTCGAGTCAATCAGTTTTTCTGGTTTCCCAGGTAATAATTAGGTACCTCGGCTTATACTCGGGTCAGTTTATATTAGAGTATATACGGTAGTTAATTGAGGGCCATAGGGAAATGTTGACAGACCGAGCAACTAAAATGCCTACAGTCTATACACATGCAATCATGTGCACTGCATTATCGTTTATCCAATACTTCAGTAACGTTTTGTGTGCCTTTGGACTTGCAGGGTCACCATGAGTCAGAATTGACTCCATGACAGTGAGTTTGTTTTTTGAGTTAGGTTGCTAATTTTTAGGCAGACCTGAGAATTTAGGAAAAAGTGAGATATTAATCACATTTTCATACTGTAGTTTGTAAAATTCTGGTGGAAGGACACTCAGACTGCTAAGATACAGCATTATTTAACAGAGAAAAGTATGAGAATAGCAACAAAAAATAAGAGACAGGTTCCATATTAGCCAACCAGAATACTCCTATCAACTAGCTCCTTGCTGGAGAAAGGGGATGCCGGAGATTCCATCCTGGTGATTTTCCCTTGAACTAGAAGCACCCCAAACCTGGTGACTCTATCTCCCTTCTTAGGAGCAGCAGAGGCTGTCAATGCAGCAGTATGGCTGACTGTGTTGTCCTGAGAATTTCTGTAAAGTTTGTTTGTTCAATTTAAAGGAGCCCTAGTGGCACTAGGACAGTGGATATGTAGAAACCTAATGGCTCCTTGGAAGAAAACTCTGGCAACCTTCTCCCATACATATCATAAGGTAGGCAATCCTATGGGGCAGCCTCCCTCTGATCCAGGTTTGCTGTGACTTGAATTTGACTCCATTTAACAGCGCGACTACCTTTTTCTGCACACCAGAAGTTCTAACGTTGGCTAGACAGTCTTTGGAAATATAGAGAAATTTTTGATTTATTGCACATGTATTAATTTCCCTGGAGAACGTCCACTGTCTATGGAAAGGGATCGTTTGAGAGTCTCAAGCTCTTTCCACATATTTGGAAAAGTAGTTAAGGAGTGATGTTCCTTGGTAGTGCAAATGGTTAAATACTCTACTACTAACTGGTTAAACTCCTCCAGAGTTGCTGCAGAAGAAAGGTCTGGCTATCTGCCCAAACTAGAATTGACACCATGGCTGCACCAATGGTCTCCGGCATGTCAAGTGGGCTCAGAACTGAACCATGGTTGGTTCTGTTGTGTGTAAGATTGATACGGGTCAGAACCGACTCCAGGGCACCTAACAACAGCAACATGAGCTTCAGAAAGTTAACAGCCTTCAAAACTCTAGGAAGCAGTTCTACTCTGCGCACCTGGGTCACCATAGGCCACAATCAATTGAAAGCAACTGGCTTGTTGAGGAATTTGCTGTTTCTTTTGGTTTGTTTCTTAAATCACATCGAGTGGTTAATGCCATAGAATGAAACAAGATGACGCTGAATTTTTCCCTAGAACAAGGCACCCTTGGGACTTCAAAATTCACGCAATCAATGTTAACATTAGCTAAAATGGTAACCAAGGACAAACTAGAATCTGAGCATTTTTGTCACCCAAGTACTGAGATCCTGTTGCTTGAATAAATGGCATGTTCATCCCTGCTTGGCCATTATACTTCCTGCTGGGAGTTGTAACAAATCATAAACTTCAAAGATGTCATCATGAAGCAAAAATAAGTTTTTTAGGAAGCGACAGTATTTATCTTTCTCAAGCATAACTCATCATTAGAAGAAGTGTCTAGGAAAGAAAACAGTTCTTCAATTGACATTGAAGCTTTACCCATTTTATTAATATAAAAACAGAATTCTTAAAGGAGAAGCTGACCTATCGCCCATGTGTAATGAGTGAAGTAACAACTTATGTCAAATTATTAAAATGCGTAATGTGGACAGAAGAAAGGCGTGCTTCCTGAAAGATCGTTAGTGATATATATATAAAGCTCTGCTACCCAATAGTGCCTATGTTTACACAGACGCTTCCTGTCAATAAGTGTTATTGGTGGGTGCTTTCTTGGTGATTTCTACTTATTGCCACCCATGTGGCACAATAGCACTGTTCCCGAGAGCTGTCTTGACCGTGTAATCTGTACAGAAACAGATCACCTGAACTCTGCCGCAGCACCTGTGAATGAGTTTGAACGGTTCACTTAGCAGCTGAACACTTTAACTCTTTTTCCCCTTGAAGAAGATGTAAATATCTGATTTATAATATGAAGCTTTATATTCTATATAAATAGCACTGATTATCAAGTACTTGCTAAACCAAGTCACCCACTTTCATCCAGTCAATTCTGACTCAGTGTAGCCCTACACAGAGTTTCCAAGGCTGTAAAACTTTATGGGAGTAGCCTTAACTTACTCCTAATGAGCAACTGGTGGGCTTGAACTGCCAACCATTCTTAGCAGTCCAATGTTTACCTGATTACTGGTGAAGATCAAAGACTCTGGCCTTCAGTATGGATTACACTTTGACATAAAGGAAACAAAAATCAGCATTATCATAATGGGGGGAAACTGAAATTGTCAAGAATCTCATTTTACTTGAAGCCACAATCAATGTCCATTGAAGCAGTAGTCAAGAAATCAAATTATATATTGCATTTGGACAAATATGTTACAAAAGATCTCTTTAAAAGTTTTTAAAAGCACTTTGAGAATTAAGGTATGTCTGAACTACAGAGTTCATGAAGAATATTGAAAGTCCCATGAACCTCTAGAAAGACAAGCAAATCTGTCTTGAAAGCACAGCCAGAATATTCCTTTGGAATGAGAATGAGAATGGCAAGAATTTGCCTCACATACTCTGACCATGTTATCAGCACAAGACTAGTCCCTGGAAGAGGCATCAGACTCAGTAGAAAGAAGAGGGTCAGTGATAAGGGGGAAGACCCTCGAGATAGGTTGACAGAGACATCACAAAAATGGGTTCAAACATAAAAACAATTGTAAGGATGATACAGCACAGGGCAGTGTGTCTTTCTGCTGTGCATGGGGATGCTCTGAATCAGAACCAATGAGATGGCACCCAACAATCCTGACAACCCTTGCCACCAATGCTTTCAATCACTAATATATATGCAAAATCTGGACAATAAAGAAGACTAGGCTAAATGGCCACATGTTTGCTTTCAAGCCTTTAAGATCCAGATGCTGTATCTCTCAATAGCCATCCACCATCAGCCTTCTTCACCACACTTGCCCATGTACCCATTTGTCTTCAGCGTTTGCATGGGGAAGTTGAGCACACAATGATGATTTTTTGTTCTTTGGTGTCTGCTACCTGATCCCTTCGACAACTCATGATCACACAGGCTGGTGTGCTTCTTCCATGTGGGCTTTGTGACTTCTGAGCTAGATGGCCACTTGTTTACCTTCAAGCCTTTAAGACCCAAGATGCTATATCTTTTTATAGCCGGGCACCATCATCTTTCTTCACCACATTTGGTTATGCACACGTTTGTCTTCAGCAAAGAACTAGAAACACAGGGAATCCAAGACAGATGAACCCCTCAGGACCAGTAGTGAGAGTGGTGATACCAGGAAGGTGGAGGGATGGTGGGGTAGAAAGGGTGAACCGATTATAAGTATCTACATAAAACCTCCTCCCTGGGGGGAAGGGGGGATGAACAACAGTAAAGTGGGTGAAGGGAGATGTCAGGCAGTGTAAGATATGATAAAATAATAATAATTTATAAATTATCAAAGATCCATGAGGGAGGGAAAGGAAAAAATGAGGTGCTGATTCTAAGGGTCCAAGTGGAAAGCAAATGTTTTGAGAATAATGGGGACAACAAATATACAAATGTGCTTGATGCAATGAATGTATATATGGATTGCAATAAGAGTTGTATGAGTCCCAATAAAATGATTTAAATGGAAAAAAATACTGAAAAGCAATTGATGCCTTTTATAATAATAGCAAAAAAATGTTAAGTATGCCACGGATTATAACTAGAAGGACGGATGACTCTATCTTGGAAGAAGTACAGCCAATATTATCCTTAAAAATGAAGGTGGCAATATTTTGTCCAATGTATTTTAGGTCAGTCCGTGAAGAAGGGCATTGTGCTTTGTAACAAAAAAGGGTATTGTGCAAAGCAACAATGAAGAGAACCTTCAATGAGATGGCTGCAACACAGTGACCACAGTGGTCTCAAACACAGCAACAACAGTGGCACAGGGTCACTGTGAGCTGAAACTAACTTGCTAGCACTCAACAGCAACAATTCCTTATCTGCTGTTGTTACTGTCAGCTCCTATCAATTTAGTTTTCCACTCAGGACAATCCTAGGTGTGCTGAGGAGCACTGCTAGTTTTCAAGGCTGTGACTTGAAAAATAGGTCACCAAGCCTTCTTCCCAACATCCTGTAGTTGGGTTCAAACTTTTTGTCTTCTCGTCAAGTACTTAATTGATTGTACTACTAGGAGTTTATAGATATGGTATAATTCATCATTATTTTATGTATTTATTTTTTTAACATTTTATTAGGGGCTCATACAACTCTTATCACAATCCATACATATACATACATCAATTGTATAGAGCACATCTGTAAATTCTTTGCCCTAATCATTTTCTTTTCTTTTTTTACATTTTATTAGGGACTCATACAACTCTTATCACAATCCACACATATACATACATCAATTGTATAAAGCACATCCATACATTCCCTGCCTCAATCATTCTCAAAGCATTTGCTCTCAACTTAAGCCCTATGCATCAGGTCCTCTTTTTTTTTCCCCTCCCTCCGCGCTCCCTCCTCCCTCATGTGCCCTTGGTAATTTATACATCGTTATTTTGTCATATTTTGCCCTATCCGGAGTCTCCCTTCCCCCCCTTCCCTGCCATCCCTCTCCCAGGAAGGAGGTCACATGTGGGTCCTTGTAATCAGTTCCCCCTTTCCAACCCACTCGCCCTCCACTCTCCCAGCATCGCCCCTCACACCCTTGGTCCTGAAGGTATCATCCACCCTAGATTCCCTGTGACTCCAGCCCTCATATGTACCAGTGTACAACCTCTGCCCTATCCAGCCCTGCAAGGTAGAATTCGGATGATGATAGTTGTGGGGAGGAAGCATCCAGGATCTGGGGGAAAGCTGTGTTCTTCATCGGTACTACCTTGCACCCTAATTGACCCATCTCCTCTCCTGAACCCCTCTGTGAGGGGATATCCATTGGCCGACACTTGGGCCTTGGGTCTCCACTCTGTACTTCCCCCTTCATTCAATATGGTATATATATATATATATATATATATATATATATATATATATATATATATATATATATATATATATATACACACACACATACATACACATATGTACATACATATACACATATGTACATATATATACACACATATATATACATATACACACATATATCTTTTTTTTTGCATGATGCCTTATACCTGGTCCCTTTGTCACCTCTTGATCGCACTGGCTGGTGTGCTTCTTCCATGTGGGCTTTCATCATTATTTTTAAAGGGTATTTTTTTTCAGCTGACTGCTTTTCCAAAGAAAGCAAAACAAAGGTGAAGGAAAAACAAAATGAAGATTCACCAATAGATTCTGAACTGTGAAATAATATGCTTGCCTGCTTTATAATAAACATTTGATTTTTCCCTCACTCTTATTCCCACATTACCCTGCATCTCTCAAAATAAGGACTTGCTATTTAATGATAACTAGCTTCAATGCCACTAATTTGCTTAATTAACAATAAATTCAGGTAAACTTTGACATACAGAGTATTTAGCCTTTAGATCAGTTCCACCTCCCCCAGCAATGCATTTCATTTTACAGGCACTACTTTATTGATCTCCAGCATTTTTCTAGAAGAGTGTGAGCTATGTTTTTCATATAAGAATACTTAAAGAAGAAAAGTCGCATCTAAAATTTCAACAAACAAAGTGTTAATTTGTTAAGGACTTGTACCAAATTTGAGTTCTGCACCTCCTAATTTTCTAAAGGGATTAGGACTGGCTATTGCCTGAGATGACATGCCTCTTTATTAAGGTTCCATTTTATGGTTTTACTACAAGTGCCCTCACACCATCACATGTAAACTGTTTCAGTTATATTCTACTTGGTTTCAAAACCCCTAGATAATTTTGTTCTTCTGGTTAGGTACACAGAATTTAATTTGGTGCAAAGAAAGTAAGGTTGATTGATTAAACATCCAGACTTTTCTGTGCTGTTGAAAAAGCTCATCCTAAGATAGATTTCTCAGTGAAGGTACCAGCTTGCCTTGACAACTTGGTGAGCGTAGCATCATCTCTTCACACAAAATATATGGCAGGCATTAATTTTCAGTGTCAGATCAATTCATTGACCACAAATATCAAGAGCACAAACAGACTGGACAATTAATCCCTTTTTTACATGAAATTACTAGATAATAGAACTCCAACCTTCACACTCATTCCCCAACCAATTGTCTGATGCTAAGCTTTCAGAGGTCATTTAAACCACAAAGTAAAAGAAATCTGGGACCAAAATTCTTTTGAATAATTTGTATCAAATCATTGTTTTCAACCACACCCTCCAAATATGCCATTTATTTCTAAAGCAGAATTCTCAGAAAAGCTTAGACTTCATTTAATAATTCTCATCCTTCCCTTCTTCACATCTAATTCAACTTATAATTTTTTTCTTTTGCATGAGTGTGCTTGTGTTCTTTGTACAATGTATGTAAGCTTATATGTATGTGTATAAGTTTTAATATGTTGGTTCCTGTCAAAAATGGGCAGCCTCTTGAAACCTGGAGCTTGGCATCCTAAAGTTGACCCCTAAGGTGACTTTGGTATCTACTAATTTAGAATGATTGACCTTTAAAATATCAAGGCTGTTTTTCCACGGGTGTCACCAAAAAGTCAGATGAGGTTATTGGAGCACCTTGGCCTCACTGTTCACCCTTTGACCCCCAGCTCAGTGCCTGCATCATGATGGGCATTCAAAGAGTATTTGACAAGTGAATGCATGGTTCTTTTAAAGACATATGGTAATGAATTGATTTCAAGAACTTGAGAATAGATCACCTTGGTCAATTTTAGTAATGTTCACTTCCAGTCAACAATGGTTAGTTTTGTGTATTCCCAAGAATGCTAAAGAAACAAGCAGCAAAGCAACATTCCAGGCCATGGGACCTTGAGGCGCTAAGGATGAAGTCAACCTTCAGACGTTTAAAACAAGGACTCCAGAACTTAATGTGAGTGTTTGGGTTTGAATCCTCCCTCTATTCTTACTAACTCTGAGATTTGGGTAGACACTTTAGATTTTCTTTTTAATGAAGATAATAAGATATCAGCTTCATTGGCTCGAACGGATACCATTACATGAGTTGAAGCAACTAAAGCAGCTACTGGCACAAAGTAAGCACACAAGTTAGGGTTCCACCAATATGGGTCTCCAATCTCAAATTTTTAATTTCCTAACTCAATTCTTAACTTAAATTTTAAAACTATATATTGTTCTCTTTCCTCTCTCAGCTCATTGGCCCTGAATGAAAATATTGAATTAAGTCATAAGAATTCAAGTGTATGAGGGCTACCCAAAAAACCCAAACAAACCTGGAATTGCACTGGGCAGAGCAGAGCTGTCCTTGTACTCAGTTCTCCTGCTAGACAAGCATCCAGCAACTCTCTCTGAGTTAGTGCATCCAGGTGTCAGTGGGAAGTTTCTCTCTGGCCACACTGAATTTTTTGTAAAAGCAGTTCTATTCGAAACTCATTTTTTGTAATGCCTGATTTAAGAGAACAACGTGTGGCTCTGAAATTTTGTTTCCTGCTCAGGAAAAATGCCACAGAAACTGTTGCAGTGTTGAACACAGCTTACAAGGACAGCAGCATAGGAAGTGGACAAGCGGTTTTCTCATTTCAAAAAAAGGTAGACTATTGACCGATGACAAACCTTGTTCTGGATGTCCGTCAACGTCCCGAACAGATGAAAGTGTCCTCTCGCACTGTGTTGGGATTCGTTCCACCAGGTCAAACTGTTAATCAAGCTTTCTATTCAGAAGTTCTGAAAAGATAGTGTCATGGTGTGTGACTAAAAAGGCCTGATTTGTGGCAGATGGGGGGCTGATTTTGCCACCACCACAATGCACCTGCTCATGCAGCCGTCTTAGTGCATCAGGTTTTGACAAAAAAGCAGCATATCTCTCTTGCCCCACACACCTGACTCACCTGACCTCACTCCTTGAAACTTCTTTTTGTTTCCTTGATTGAAGAGGGACATGAAAGAAGAGCAATTTGATGATGTAGAAGAGGCGAAGAAAAAAAACAAGGGGGGTGCTGTCAGCCATCAAAATGGATGAATTGGAAAAAAATATTTCCAAGAATGGAATCACAGATTTGACAAGTATATTAAATGTAATGGAGAGAACTTTGAAGGCGATAAGGTTGTTTTGTTAAAAAAATAATACATACATAGTTTTGAAAAAAAATTCTATTGGTTTTTTTGGTATCTCCTCATATTTGTTGTTCTGTGTTATGTTTAAAAAGAAATGAGAGTTTTCCACTATAACACACCTTCTCTGGGAAACTCCATAAGACACTATGACGATTTTCCCTGATTACTCAACGCTGATCTCTTCAAGATCTCATCGGAGAGTCAGGCAGAGGAATGCTCAGTTGTCTGGTGCAAATACTGACGTTTCTCCAATTATAATATCTAACAATAACAGGGTTTCCTGGATGCATATTATGCGGTAAACACGGTGCCAGGTGCTTTCTGTGCATGATAATGCTCACTCACATACCAGGGCTTGTGTGATCTGAGAAGACTCAATAAATGTCTGCAGTCCTGGATCCTCCCACCACGCTGCCCGTAGCAAAGAGTCTGAGGCCAGTAAGAGCATGGAGGGTGTGGGGTAGGCTATATTTAAACACCGCATAATAGGCTGGTGATAATTCCAGGTTATGCTCAGCATCCCACAGGTCCCATGGTGTCTAATTCAGGCTTATTAATAGAGCACTTTGGCTCTTCATGTATAAGGGATCCAATTCCTTCATATCTCAACGTTCTCACCTCGAGCTAAGCCTTTTTTCCTGAATCTTCCAGCCAAAATCTCAACCACTCTTAAACTGAGTTCATCAGACACAGAGCCTTTAAGATCCTATCCAGAAACAGGTGAGACTGCTCAGGGCCCAAGATACTTCTCACAGTTGATGATCAAAGAAATTATGGATTAGTATAGAGTACATTTCGATTGTAATTCCATGTTAGAGGGCTTAAGCCAAGCTAGTGTGTTTTGAAAACATCTGTGTTAGTCTGGGTTGACTCCAGAAACAAATGCATAAACACTCATATGTATGTAAGAAAGAGCTTTATATACAAGAGCAGTTGTAAATTAGGAAAATACCCCATCCCAGTCCAGCTCAAGTCCATAAATCGAATATTAACCCATATATCTGATACCAATCTATAAAGTCCTCTTCAGACTCACACAACACATGCAATAACACCGAATGCAGGAAGATCACAGGCCAGTCCGTAGAAAGCCTTGTGGATCCAGTGACAGTGGATGCATCTCAATGCTGGCAGGGGTCTCCATGTGGCTCTTTCAGCTCCTGGGCTCTAGCATAGTTCCATATGTCTTGTCAGCAAGAAGACAAAGCAGACTCTTCTTGTATTTGGCCTCCAGTGAGTTATTTATCTCAGAGGCACCTCCAAATAAGGCCATCAAGCTGTGACCTGATTGACAGGCTACACTCGACCCCTTTGCAAGTTGACACCAGATTATGTAACTACCGCATCAGATCCTGCTGCCAGGGGTGGGGCAGAGAGGGGCTCCTTTATTATGCCCCTCTCCCAAAGCCAAAATTTTACCATGTAAGTTTTAATATCTCCCAGAAATTTCCCTTCAAGTGATTTAAAATCAGACACTGAAATGGATACTTGTACATTAGTGTTCACAGCATCATTATTCATGATAGGTAAAAGGTGGAAACAAGTATTGATCAACAAATAAATTAATCCCAACAATGTGGTAGATACTTGCAATGTAACAAAATTATGATTTATGCTACAATATAGATGAACTTTGCAAAATATACTGCAGTCTAAAATAACGTTTCCATGTTTGGACACAAAAGAACAAATGTTGCACAATTCTATCTACATGGAATATTTAAACCAGGCAAATACATAGCGACCAGAGTAGATTTGTAGTGGCCAGCATCAGAGGAAAGAATGGGAAGCTTTTGCTTATAAGATACAGAGTATCTATTTGGGGTGATAAAAATTTTGGGAAGGAAATAGTGGTGGTCACTGTGAAAGGTGATGAATGTTGTGGGGCACCTTCGAGTGTGTTTGGAAACATTGCCCTGTCCTGTGCCATCCTTACAGCTGTTCCTGTGCCTCCGCTCAGTGCTGCCAACACTATGCCAGTCATCTCATTGAGGGCCGTCCTCTGTTTCACTTTTTGCACTTTACCAATCACGATGTCCTTCTCCAGAGGCTGTTTTCTCCTGACAGCCTGTCCAAAGCATGTGAGAGAAAGCCTCGCTTGCCATCCTTGCCTCATTCAGGAGCACGCTGGCCATACTTTGCTCAAGACAGATTGGCTTGTCCTTATTATAGTCCATTGTATTTTCCATTTCCTTCAACAGCAACACAATCCAAATGCGTTGATTCCTTTGGTCTACCCAACCCAATGCTCAGTGTTCACATTCAGATGAGGCAATTGAAAGTACCATGGCTTGGGTCAGTCCTTAAGGTAACATCTTTACTTTTCAGGATTCTTGTATATTTCATTATAATATTTGGCTTTCTTTTCTTGAGCTGCCTTTTGAAACTTTCTATTCAGCTCTTAGACTTCCTAATTTCTTCCATTTGTTTTAGTTACTCTACAATAAAGAGAAAGTATCAGAGTCTCTTCTGATACCCACTTTGATCTTTTCTTTATTTCCTGTATTTTTTAAATGAGCTTTTGCTGTCGTCATGAATGCTATTCTTTTTTGTTTTTTTTAATCATTTTATTGGGAGCACTTACAGATGTTGTAATTATTGTTGTAATTATTGATAATTCAATAATCACACATAATTGTACAATTTCTGCCGTCATCTGTTTCAAACCCTTTTCCTTCTTGAACTCCTTGACATCAGCCACCTTTTATCCTCTCCCTCCCCACCAAACCCCCCAGGGCCCCTTGTTGTTATGTCATATTATTATTATTTTCTATCCAATATATCCACTCACCTACAATTCTGCAGTTTGTTCTCAAATAGGATTATACTTTTTTTTAACATTTTACTAGAGACTCATACAACTCTTATCACAATCCATACATACATCAACTATATAAAGCACATCTGTACATTCTTTGCCCTCATCATTTTCAAAGCATTTGCTCTCCACTTAAGCCCTTTACATCAAGTCCTCTTTCTCCCCTCCTCCCCGCTCCCCCTTCCCTCATGAGCCCTTGATAATTTATAAATTATTATTTTGTCATATCTTGCCCTGTCCGGTGTCTTCCTTCACCACTTTTCTGTTGTCCGTCCCCCAAGAAGGAGGTCACATGTAGATCCTTGTAATCAGTTCCTTCTTTCCAACCCACTCACCCTCTACCCTCCCAGTATCACCCCTCATACCCCTGCTCCTGAAGGTATCATCCACCCTGGATTCCCTGTGCCTCCAGCTCCTATCTGCATCAGTGTACATCCTCTGCTGTATCCAGACTTGCAAGGTAGAATTCAGATCATGGTAGTGGGGGGCAGGAAGCATTTAGGAACTTGAGGAAAGCTATATTCTTCATCAGTGCTAAATCGCACCCTGACCGACTCATCGCCTCCCTAGGCCCCTCTGGAAGGGGATCTCCAGCGGCAAACAAATGGGCTTTGGGTCTCCACTCTGCACTTCCCCCTTCATTCATTATGGTAAGATTTTTTTTTTCTGATGATGTTTTATACCTGATCCCTTCGACACTTCATGTTCGCACAGGCTGGTGTGCTTCTTCCATGTGGGTTTTGTTGCTTCTGAGCTAGGTGGCCGCTTGTTTACCTTCAAGCCTTTGAGACACCAGACACTATCTCTTTTGATAGCCGGGCACCATCAGCTTTCTTCGCCACATTTGCTTATGCACCCGTTTGTCCTCGGTGATCGTATCATGGAGGTGTGCACCCAATGATATGATTTCTTGTTCTTTGATGCCTGATAACTGATCCCTTCAGAACCATGTGATCACACAGGCTGGTGTGTTCTTCCATGTGGGCTTTGTTGCTTCTGAGCTAGATGGCCGCTTGTTTATCTTCAAGCCTTTAAGACCCCAGATGCTATCTCTTTTGATAGCCGGGCACCATCAACAACTTTCTTCACCACATTTGTTTGTTCACCCGCTTTGGCTTCAGAGGTTGTGTCAGGAGGGTGAGCCTCATAGAATGCCAATTTAATAGAAGAAAGTATTCATGCATTGAGGGAGTGCTTGAGTTGAGGCCCAAGGTCCTTCCGCCACCTTAATATTAAACCTATAAATGTAGGCATATACATTTATCACTACTATCACTTCCCCTTTCCCCTATTTCCCCTGCCCCTCTTCCCATACCCTCAATAAATCATTGCTCCCATTACTGTTTCTGAAGGGTTTTTTTCATCCAACAATCTTAATTGTACAAATGAACATACTTATGTCTAACAAGATTAATGAGGTAAACAAGAACCATGATAGTGAGAGGAGGAAATATTAAAGAACTAGAGAATAGTTGTGTGTTTCATCAGAGCTATACTGGACCCTGGACTTTTCCCTTCTGTGTGGCCCTTCTGTGAGGGACTGTCCAAGTGTCTTACAGGTAGGTTTTGGGTCTCCACTTTGTTCATGCTCCTTCATGTCAATATGATAGCTTGTTTTTTTTACCCTTGCTATTCCCCTGTCCCTGTCATTATTGGCTCACTGCTCCCTCCCCTGTCCCCCAACCTCCTCCCCTCCATACCCTCCCTGAGCTGTCAGCCCTGTCACTATCTTCTTGTGCTTGCTTATCCTGCCTATCTTAAATGGCTAGACACACAAAAGTAAAAGAAAAAAGAAAATAAAGACCATATAAATGGTTTTATGTCTATTGGCTATCCTGACCCAGAGTAGATGCATAGCTCTCTGTTAAATAGAGAGGACATGTTATGACCTTTCAGTCTAGTCTCTATTTCTCTCAGAGCTCAATATCCTGGGACCAGCTTACCCCAAAACACTTAAGACTCTTTCCTTCCTCAGCCTATGTGCCTGAAATGCACACGTCCTAAAAGACCCCATGGCTCTTTCTGGCAGTCTTGTGCCCAGGTATCATTCCACCTTTAGACTTTCAATGTGGCCCCCTTGTGAGTAACCCCCAGCCACTTCAGATGAGGTGCTGCCCACTGTCAGAAGTCTACAATCCGAATTCCTCAGAGACTTTGCTCCCATTGTTGGGCTGTTGCACTCCCCTCTTTTTTTGCCCCCACATGGGCAGGACAGACTGGCTGCTCTCCCTGGACTGTATCTTCAGTGCTGTCCTCTGTAGCACTGTCATCTAGGGATGGGACATGGTGTCTCAAGCTGGGGCCAGTCCTACACTCCTCTCTGTGAAGGAGCTACTCCGTGCAGGAACGTCACCCTCAAGGATTGGTGGCCTGGAATCAGGTCTCCTCTCTCTTTCCTGTGGAGACATAAACAGTACGCTCCCCATGGGTGGGTACTTCCCTGTTACCCATTGCCATATTTTTCTTCCCTCCTCCCTCTGTGGGCCTTAAATGAATATGAGAGCAGTGAAAGACGTCTTTCAGCACAGGTGCCATCTGCATCTTTTTTAATTCTTCTTTTCAATTTTTTTGTTGCCATATGCAGGACTGGGTTTGGTCTGACTCATGTGAGAGTACCTGGTCCTCAGCCCAGAAACTGTGAGATAGGCATTTCCCCGATGCCCATTTTGCTCTTTGAACTTACCTCAGTGGTCTCATGTTGTACTTGTCCTTTTGTGCTTGGCTCACTTCACTCAGCATAAAATCCTCCAACTCTCTCCACAAGATTAAAAGCTTCAACTTTTCATCACTGCTTTTTAGGGATGCATAACCAGTTTTTAAATCCATTTGTCTATTGGTGGAAATTGAGGTGTTTCCAATTCTTTATGATTGTGCACTGCACCATGATGAACATTGGAGAACAGATGTCTGGTCATGGTCTGTTTCTTCTGGGTATATGCCCCATAGGGGGATTGCTGGGCCATAAGGTAACTAGATTACCATCTGTTTTAGGTATTACCAAACGTTTTCTACAGTGGCTGTATGTATCTACAAGACCACCAGCAGGGAATAAGAGTTCCTATCTCACCACACCCCCTCTAGCATTTGTTGCATTCTGATTTTTTGAATCAGGCTATCTTTGAGGATGCTAGGTGGTATCTCATAGTTGGTTTAATTTGCATTTTCCTAATGGCTAATGATTGGGAACATTTTCTCATATGTTTACTGCCATTCAGGTTTCTGACCTTGTGAATCTTCTGTTCAGGTATTTTTCCCACCTCCTCAGTGGGCAATACATTTTTCTCTTATTGAAGGCTTGCAGAGTATGTTAGTCTTTGTAGACTAAAGAAACAAATTCATAAGTATCCATATATGTATAAGAAAGAGGTTTATCTACAAGAATAATTGAATATTGGGAAAACATCCCAGCCCAGTTCAGATCGTCTATAAGTCCAATATTGGACCATATGTCCGATACCTATCTATAAAGCCCTCTTCAAACTCAGGCAGCATATGCAATGATGCTGAATGCCAAAAGATCACAGGCCAGTGGGTGGAAAGTCTTTGGATCCAGTGACAGCAGATGTATCTCAATGCTGGCAGGGGTCTCCATGTGGCTTCTACAGCTCCAGAGGTCTGGCTCCACCAGCCTTTCTTCATGTCTCTTCTCTATAGGGATCTCTTGCAGAAAGTGAGCAGAGAGAGTGTGTGTCTCCCGCCTCCTAGGAGGAAATACAGAATTCCCAGAATCATCAGGAGAAGGCCATGCCCGCACAGAGGTCTCACTGGCTATACGCTGATTGACAGGCTATACTCCACCCCAACACTCTTAATACTCAAATTGACAGCAGATTATGTAACTACCACACAGAGTCCTTTAAACTTTAGTAATAAGCCCTTAGTCTGATATGTCATTGCTAAATGTCTATTCCCAGTCTGTGGGCTCTCTTATTACTTACTCTCTTGATGAAGTCTTTTGATATATACAATTGTTTTATCTTTAGTATATCCCACTTGTCTATTTTATCTTTCTCTGTGTGTGTATCCTTCCTTATTTCTGATATCCCATGTATTCATAGGATTGATGATCCTGATAATTTGGCATTTTAACTTGAGGTCTCTGATCCACCTTGAATTTGTTTTTGTGTATGGAGTGAGGTAGGGATCCTACTTCATTTTTCTGCAGGTAAAGATTCAGTTTCTCCAGCACCATTTGTTAAAGAGAGCATTCACTTCCCATTTAATGGTTTTTGGGGAGCCTTTACCAAAGATCAGTTGTCTGTACGCCACTGATTTTATTTCTGCATTTTCTGTTCCTGTCCATTGGTCCGTGTATCTTTCATTATGCAAGTACCATGCTGTTTTGACAACTGAGGCTGTAAAGTCAAGTAATGAAAGCCCTACCACTTTATTCTTCTTCTTGAGGAGTTCTTTGCAAATTCTGAGCTTCTTCCTTTTCCAGATGAAGTTGGTAGTCAGTTTTTTCATTAAAAAAAAAAAGATGCTGCTATTTGTATTGGGATTGCATTGAGTTTATATAGTGTCTTGGGTTGGATTGACATCTTTACTATATTGAGTCTCCTTACCCATGAACATGGGATATTTTCCATTTGTGAATGTCTCATTTATTTTCTTATAATAATATTCTGTAATTTTCCTCATATAGATCTTTTGGTTTTGGGGGGGTTAGGTATATCCCCAGATAACTCAATTTATGCTTGACTATTGTGAAGGGTACTACCATTTTGATCTCTTTTTATGTAGTCCCATCAGTTGCATATAGCAATCCGATTGACTTTGGCTTGTTGATCTTGTATCCTGCCACTCTACCATATTCCTCTATCACTTCTAGGCCTCTTATTGAGGAGCTTTAGGAGGTTTTAATAAATGGAATCAGGTCATCTTCAAATAACAACAGTTTTACTTCTCCTTTCCCCAGATGAATACTTTCATGTTCTTCCATTGCCTCATGTTATTTACTAAGACCTCCAGGACAATGTTGAATGAAAGTGGAGACAAGGGCATCCTTGTCTGGTCCCCTTTTTTCAGTGGGGGCTGTTTTTTCTTTTCTTCATTGATTATAATGCTGGCTGTTGGTTTTGTATATATAGCTTGTATTCTATTAAGGTATTTTCCTTCCAATCCTATGTTCTTGAGTGTCTTAATTAGGAATGGTTGTTGAATGTTAGCATATATTTTTTCTGCACTCTTGTTGTTATCATGCAGTTCTTACTCCTTTTCTTGTCAATGTGATGGATAATGCTAATGGGCTTTCAGTTGTTGAACTATTCCTGCATCTTTGGTATGAATTCCACTTGGCCATGATCAATCATTCATTTTATGATTTTGTATTCTATTGACTAAAATTTTGTTAAGGATTTTTGCATTGATACTCATTAGAGATATTAGTGTATTCTTGTGGGATCATTGCCAAGTTTTGGTATCGTGTTGTACTAGCTTCACAGAATGTGTTTGGGGTTTTGCCGTCCTTTTCTATGCTGTGGAAGGGCTTGTGTAGAAGTAGTGTCAGCTCTTCCCTGAATGTTAGAATTCCCCTGTAAAGCTGTCTGGGTTAGGCCTTTATTGAGTTGGCAGTTCCTTGATAACCTTCTTCTTTTGCTATAGGTTTGTTCATATTCTTGATATCTATATGGGATAATCTGGGCGTGGGATTGTTCTACCAAGTATTTGTCCATGTCTGCCAAGTTGTTGTATTCATTGGAGCACAAACTTCATAGTACTGTGTAATTAATCTTATAATTTCATTATGTTCTGTTTTAATTCCCCCTGTTTCAGCTCTCATCCAGGATATTGTTGTGTGCTCCTTCCTATCATTGGTTAAGTTTGCCAATGCTTTGTCAGTTCTGTTAATCCTTTTGAAAAACCAGCTTTCTATAGCATTGATTTATTTTTGCATGAATGCTGTTCTTGATGTCTTCTCACAGTTCTTCAGGTCTTCTGTCATTAGTGTTCAATGAATGAAATCTATCTTTGACATGTTCTCAAATTCCAATGGCATAGAATCAAGGATGCATTTTGGCTCTCTTGTGCTTGTTTTAAGTTTTTCCAGCTTTAACCAGAACTTCCATATGAGCATTTGATGGTCTGTTCCACAGTGATCCCCTGGCCTGGTTTTAGCAGCTGATGTTGAGGTTCTCCATCTTCTTGTTCCACAAATATAGTCAATTTGACTTCTGTGTATTCCACCTGGAGATATCCATGTATATTTTTGCCTTTTGTGTTGTTGAAAATGGTATTTGCTATGGTGAAGTAATTAGATGGTGCCCAGGTATCAGAAAGAATAGTGTCTGGGGTCTTAAAGGCTTCTCTTCAAAGAAGTAGCCATCTAAGTGAGGCATCAACTAAGTCCATATGGAAGAAGCACACCAGCCTATGTGATCCAAGGATTGCAAATAATATAATCCAATCTGAAGGCAGGATGGTATCAGACCTTAAATGGTGAACACATGGTTTACAAAAGGCTATGGATAACAGTGGAATCCTGGAATGTGTTAGCAGGATCCACACATAGATTTAAGCCTCTGGTGAATTTCCTCTAGCCATTGTCCAGGGATGTGAACAAACTTGTTATCAGACATAGAATATTATACAGACGATTATAGTAGATATAGCAGGTTAAAATGTAATGTCTGATTTGATCCCTCTTTGGACTTATTTAAAAGGTCTAGTAGTTAAAAAAAAGTGAAGGGGAAATACATGTGAATAAAGCCTCTCATGAATCCCCTCTGAACATAGAACAGGGGTGTGAACAGCCACGTTACCTCACCGAGTACAGTGGAAAGTGGATTGTGGCAGATGTAGCTGGGTTAAAATCTAATATTTCATCATTTGATCTCTTTTGACCCACTTTAAAGTTGTTCCAGCTTTAATATATTTTGTTGTCTTCTCAACTTGTTTTTCCCTCTATTTTGTTTTGTTATTATTATTAGGATTTTTATTTTTGTATATTTTTATATATGAGATCCAGGTCGGGTGAATCTATAGAGACTGGAGTAGTAGTCTTGGGGGTACAACAGAGGAGGTCGGGAGGAAGTGAGGTGCTAATAAAAAGGAGCACAAGGCTCTTATCACAATCTGTACATACATCAATTGAGCAAAGCACCCTTATACATTCGTTGCACTCTTCACTCTCATAATTCACCTTCCACTTGGGTTCCTGGAATCAGCTCGGTTTCCCTTTTTTTCCCCCCATCCCCCTCCCTCCCCGATCCCACCCCTGGTCCCTTGATAGTTTATAAATAATTATTATATCTTATCTTACACTCCCCGGCGTCTCCCCTCACCTGGCTCCCCCTTGCCAATGTCTCAGAGAGGAGGTTACACATAGATCTCCGAGATCGGTTCTCCCTTTCTACATGCCCTTCCCTCCTGGTGTCGCCACTCCCACCGCTGGTGTTGAAGGGTTCGTCTGTCCTAGATTCCCTGTGCCTCCAGATCCCCACTGCACCGCTGTATGTCCTCTGGTACAACCAGGTCCGCAAGGCAATGTAGGATTGGGGACATGATGATTGGGAGGGGAGGAAGCGTTCAGGAACTAGAAAGAAAATGATTAGGGCAAAGAATGTACGGATGTGCTTTATACAATTGATGTATGTATATGTATATGTATATGTATGGATTGTGATAAGAGTTGTATGAGCCCCTAATAAAATGTAAATAAATAAATAGATTTTTTTTAAAAAAGGAGCACAAGAAAGACAGAAGCGAATGCTCTAAAATTGATTGTGGTAATGATCAAACCACTCTTCTTGGTAGGGTTAAACTATTGAATTGTATAGTATATGGATTGTGTCCCAATAAAATGGTCTGTTAAAACAAGAAAAGAATATGAGTTTCTATAAACAAGTCCTTGGTCTTGTAAAATTCTGTCATGCAATCTCCAGCTGGGTTTCTATCAACAAGTCCATATTTTCTAACTTCTGTTCCTTCCTCATTGTTTCAACTTTAGCATTCCAATTGCCAATAGTTATCAATATTGCTTGATTGGTGTTAGGTCAATTTCTAGCTGAAGTTTGTAGATTTGTTTAACTCCTACATCACTAACTTTTGTGGTGGGTGCATAAATTTGAATAATAGTTATATTGATTTGGTTTCCTTAAAGGCGGATAGAGATAATCCTTTCATAGACAGTATTGTACTATGAGATTGATTTTTGCAATGTCCTTTTTGACAATGAATGCCAAACCATTCCTCTTGACTCTGTTATTCCCAGCACAGTAAATCATATTCTGATTCAAAATGGCCGATACCATTTCATTTCAGCTCACTAATAATTGGTCACTGAATTGTACACTTCAAATGGTCAACTAATTTTTTAATTAATATCTTCAGTCTTAAAGGTGTCCTGTTTTTAAAAATACTCTTAGTATTCTTAAAAACAGATTACCCAGACTATTTGTACAGCCCTTGATACCACTTAGATAAATCATCAACTGTGGAAATGAGAGGTTCTTAGCCTTCACGATATTTAATCTTCATTCTAAACCTGCAACTGTTCTTGTCACAATTTCAAGATGAATAAATGAAGGCCCAGAAAATATGACCCATTTTTTGAGTAGGTAAAAGGAGCTCTGTTGATCCAAAGGCCATTGTCATTGTATTTCCAAATATTCAATCAAATTTGGTGGTCTAAATTTACTGATTTTAAAATATGAAAGTTGGAATTTACCCTAATAACCTTTAAACTTAGTTTTCCCTCTCTTCACCTTGTTTTGATTCTGTTTAAACATAGCCTCTGTGCACCAGTTAATTTCAAAGGCTTTTTAAATGTCAGGAGTTGAGCTGAGATTTCAGGACTCTATGCAGGTCATTAGTCCGAAGTACTTTTTAGGCCAACCATCAGCCCCCAATGACTTCAAATGTCAGTTAAACAGATGCCCACCCTTGATAATATCTTCTTAAAACCCAAAGAGTAAATCTTATAAGTAGCTCTGCAGATTTGACTATTGAAAGACTAATGGGTCCATATAAAATAATCTTCTTCCAACTTCTGGGCTTAAGAAAGCCCTAAAAACAAATTAACTTTAATGTTTTTCCAAGGTTTGTTACCCTTGCTTGTTCAACAGCTGCTCTGCTTTCGTAATGAAGGAGAAAAGACGCTGTAATGGCCCTTAGGTTGCCAAAACTTGGGGGGGACAAGCTCTCTGTGCTTCTTGGAATAGTCTCTCTCCATGAAGTATGATGGTCAGATTCCAACAGTCTCGGGACATTTACATCGCAATGGTGATGAATGCCGCAGACACACAGCCAACAGGACTGCAGTGAAATGTAATGTTCACTTCCGATGCTCCCGTTCTTATTAGAAAGGTCACCCATCGTCCCGCTTAGATGATTAATGCAGACTTCTGCATCTTTATGGGATATTTCTGCAATATGTGCTGCCTAAGTGACTGTTTGTTCTTCATCTCAGAGTCTGCCAGTGTTTAGTACTCAACATGAATTTAGATGGGTGGGAAAATGCCACTCTTCAGCTTCAGGTTTTTGTAGATTGCGTTGTTAAAAGGAAGTGTAAATCACGGGATCCAAGGAAAGCTTGAATCCCGTTTTCCAAAAATGTCCCCCAGAAATTTTCTTTAAATTTATGCTGATAGCATAATTACTACAATAAACAAGTCCCTTTTTAGAGGTACTTGGAAAATGGCAACAAGAACTATTTTCCTTCAGAAGCTAATTAGTTAAATCTTGCCAGAGCAGTTTTGATATGAATAATCCAGTCTTACTTCCCTATGTTAGGAAAAGCAAAAATTATTAAAAGGTAAATCTCTGTGCCTTACCTGCCAATGAAGAACAACAGGAATACACAGCACTCTTGTGATGTTCCTGGAGGTCAGGAAACCTTGCAACTTACCTCGCTCTCAGTAATCACCAAGAGGAGCGGTTCTTATATTCTCTCCCTGTCCTTAGCTGAAGACCTATCCTCAGAGGAGGGACGTTTAGGCATCAACTACACAATTACACTAGGACCCTGGTGGCGCCGTGGGTTAAACACAGGGCTGCTAACTGCAGGGATGGCAGCTCAACACAAATAGAAACATACAACTTTCTGCTGGCTTTTGCCTCTGCTTTTTGGTGCTTTGCTCTGTTTCACAAAACTGGAGAATCCAGGTAGTATTACATGTTTGAATTCCATTTCTATATAAATCTCATTCGTATAATGTTCACCTAGGTGTGCAAATCCATTACCAAGCGTCTACTGTTACCCTGGAAAGTTTTTATGATACCTTGCATTTTAGATGGAGAAAAAATATTTTCTAAATGGAGTTGACCTGGAAGTATTACCCTCATCACACAAATAACATTTTTCCTTTTGACTTTTTTTCCTTCCTGCACCTACTGATGGGTTTAACTGCTATACAGCTGTTTTATGAGACTTACATTTCATAACAATCCCAAGTTTAATATTTACAGCCAATTGTTTTAGGTTCCAACACTAATGTTGGACACAAAGAACTGATCAAATTGTCAACAATCAATCTGAAAAAAAAATCAATTATATAGATCCAGCCCACAGTCAGAGGAAAATACAGGCTATAAAGTAAGATTTTATTTTCCTTTTACAAGACAGCCTTGCTTGTTAAAGGGGTCAAACCAGTTGACTTTAATGTGGTACTGGCTGAATTAGGCACTGGTTGTACGGTAGAGCCAAAATCTAGTAAAAAGATTAAAATAACAGTACCCCTGTGCTGCTATAGGGTAAGCATTGAACTATTAATTCCAAGGTTGGCACTTCAAACCCACGAGCTGCCCCTTTAGAGAAATATGAGGCTATCAGTTTCTGTCAAGATGTACATCCTTTGAAACCCTTTGGAGCATTGCTATGAGTCAGATTCAATTTTATGACAATTGGTTTCATTGATTTGATAATTTTGCATTTTTACCTTTAAATTGACATACACATATTAGATCTAACAACCTTCCCTCCATTTGGCTCTATTTGTAGAACTTTAAGCCTAGCTTCACAACTGAAGATGGATATGTGAATATGAATGTTATATAATTCTTTTAAAATCATTTTTTGAGGGCCCATACAATTCTTATCATAATCCATACATCCATCCATTGTGTCAAGCACATATGTACATTTGTTACCATCATCATTCTCAAAACTTTGACTTCTACTTGAACCTTTAATATCGGCTGCTCATTTTCTCCCTCCGTCCCCACTTCCCCCATCCTCATGAACCCTTCATAATTCATAAATTTTTATTATTTTGTCATATGTTACACTCTCCAGCTTTCCCCCGCCCTCCTCTCTGCTGTCCATCCCAAAGGAAGGAGGCTATACATAGATTCTTGTAGTCAGTTTCCCCTTTCTACCCCACATTCCCTCCAACCTCCAGGCATCACCACTCTGACCATTGGTCCTGAAGGAGTCATCTGTCCTGGATTCCCTGTGTTTCCAGTTGCTATCTGTACCAATGTGCATCCTCTGGTCTACCCAGATTTGTAAGGTAGAATTGGGATTATGATAGTGGGGTGGGAGGAAGCATTTAAGAACTAGAGGGAAGTTATATGCTTCATCATTGCTACCCTGCACCCTGACTGGCTCGTCTCCTCCCCACAACCCTTCAGTAAGGGGTGTCCAGTTGCCTACCTTTCAGTCTCCACTCTGCACTCACCCACAAGTAAAATGATATGATTTTTTGTTTTTGATGCTTGATACCTGATCCCTTCGACAGCTCGTTGTCACACAGGCTGGTGTGCTTCTTCCATGTGGGCTTTGTTGCTTCTGATATCTTCAAGCCTTTAAGACCCCAGGTGCTATATCTTTTGATAGCCGGGAACCATCAGCTTTCTTCACCACATTTGCTTATGCACACATTTTTCTTCAGCAATTGTGTCAGGAAGGTGTGTTTCCTGTAATGCCAATTTAATAGAACAGTGTGTTCTTGCATTGAGTAACTATGTGAGTGGAGACCCAATGTCCATTTGCTGCCTTAATACTAAACCTATAAATACATACACATAGATCTGTTTCCCCACACTCTTATATAAATATATTTACATATGTACATTCCAGTCTTTAGACCTCTATAAATACCCTTTGTCACCTAGTTCTTTCCTCTGATTCCTTTTACTTTCCTCTTGTCCCACTATCATGCTCAGCCTTCATTTGGGTTTCAGTAATTTCTCTCGGTTACCTTACACTTGCTGAATCCCTACCAGGCCTCTCAAATCCTCCTTGCCACTGATTTTGGATCACTTGTTGCTCCCCTGTCCCTGGGCTGGTCAGCAACACCACCTTACACGCGCCTCCCCCTCTCCCATGTCTACCCCGGAATCATTGGTCCCGTTGTTTTCTCCTCCAGACTATTCATCCAGTTTATCTTATCTAGATAGATATGTAGAGATAATAATATGCACCAAAAATCAAGCCATAGCAAGATAGGCAATGGATGAGAACACAGCAATGACAATAAAAAGGGAAACCAATAACCCATAGAAGAATAAATTAAAAGAAAAACATTTTTAAAAGAAAGAAAAACTTGTAAATAGATCAAGGTCTGATTTTTCATCTTTTGTTGTGTCCCTCAGTCAGGTCCGATGGAGAACCATGCACTGTCCCCAGACTCTGTCCTTTGTACTCCCTCAGGGGTCCCTGCTCTCATCCCACGGTTATTCTGCCACACGCTTTTAGTGGTTTGCCTCGGTGTCACAGGACCAGTCTGGGCCAGTCCCGACACTGAGTCTCCAGTGTTGTCCCCCTTAGGGCCCTGGGCCATCAAGGGATGGTGTGTCTCATATTGGGATCAGTCATATTGCTCACTCTGTCCACTGGCTGTTCAGAGTGGGGACATGATCTTCCAGGCCTGGCGCATCAGGGTGTGCTCCACTCTGTCTTCCTCCTCTTTCATGTATTCCCATTTCTCTGATCCGACATGCCCCTCTTCCCTAGCTGCAGCTTCAGTGCCATCCTCTCAAGTAAATTCTTAGGAGGGGAGGGGCAGTTGTCCACATAGCTGGTATGGTTGCCGAGCCTTTAGGCCCCTCCATTGACCCCCCACTCCTTGACAGCACGTTACATTCATCTGGCACTGGCTTTATATCTGGTCCCTCTTTCCCTGTGGAGACACAAACAATACCCTCCCCTTGGGTGGGTCAGTGCCCTATTCCCCCATCACACATCTTTTTGTTTCTTTTCCCTTTCCTCCCTCCCCCCCTCTTTTTATTTGGCTGCCATATGTACCCCTGGATTTGGTCTGGCCCCTGCCATACTACCTGGACCTCACCCCTGGAGTGTTTGTATACAGTAGCTTTTTCCCTGTGCCCCTTTAGCATTTACCTTTCTGTTCTTTCTTTTTATTTATATATAAACTTACCTCAGCGGACTCATGTTATACTTGTCCTTTTGTGCTTGGCTTACTTCACTTAGCATAATTTCCTCCAGTTCTTCCAATACATCAATATGCTTCAAGCGTTCATCACTGCTTTTTAGCAATGCATAGTACTCCATTGAATATATGTACCACTGTTTTTTAATCCATTCGTCTGTTGATGGAAATTTGGGTTGTTTACAAATACTTCCAATTGTGAACTGTGCCGAAATGAACTTTGGAGCAAAGATGTCTGGCTGTGGTTTGTTTCTTTCCTCTTCTGGGTATATGCCCAATAGGGGGATTTCTGGGTCATATGGTAATTCAATTTCCATCTGTTTGAGAAATCGCCAAATTGATTTCCATAGTGGCTATACATAACTACAAGTCCACCAGCAGCGGACGAGAGTTCCTATCTCACCACAACACCTCCAACACTTGTTGATTTCTGATTTTTTTAATTGGGCTATCTTTGAGGGTGTTGGGTAGTATCTCATAGTTGTTTTGTTTTGTTTTGGTTTTGGGTTTTTTTTTTTGCATTTCTCTTATGGATAATGATCAAGACCATTTTCTCATATGTTTATTGGTCATTCGGATTTCAAACTCTGTGAAACTTCTGTTCAGGTTCTTTACCCACCTCCTCAGTGGGCAATTAGCTTTTCTCTTGTTGTAAGCTTGCAAAGCATCATAGACTTTTGTAATAAGGCCTGTGTCAGAAGTATCATTGCTAAAGATGATTTCCCAGATGATGTGCTCTCTTATCGCTCTCTTGGTGAATTCTTTCGATGTACACAGGTGACTTATCTTCAGTAAATCCCACTTGTCTATTTGTGACTCCTCTGTATTTGTATCCTTCCCTATTTCCAATAGCCTATGAATTCCCGGTGCCAAGGTTCTCAGGTTTGCCCTAATTCCCTCATTAATGGCCCTAATGTTGGGGGGTTTTATCTCTAGTTCTGTGATCCACCTTGAGTTTATTCTTGTACCTAAAGTGAGGTAAGGGTCTTGCTTCATTTTTCTGCAGGTAGATATCCATTTTTTCCTGCACCATTTATTGAAGATGCATCTGCTTCCCATTTAATATTTTTGGGCCCTTTTCAAAAATCAGTTGCCTGGATGCTGATTTTTAAATTTCTGGGTCTTCAGCTCTTTTTCACTGGTCTGAGTATCTGTCATTATGCCAATATCACACTGTTTTGACTACTGTGTCCTTATAGTATGTGCTAAAGTCAGGTAGAGCAAGCCCTCCCACTTTGTCCTTCTTCTTGAGGAGTTCTCTGCTAATTCTGGGCTTCTTCCCTCTCCATATGAAGTTGATAATCAGTTTTTCCAATTCTTTGAAGAAGAATGGTAATATTTGTATCAGGATAGCCTTGAATTTATATAGTGCCTTTGGCAGAACTCACATCTTTACTATTATTGAGTCTGCCAATCCATGAGCACGGGATATTCTTCCATTTGTTGAAGTCACTCTTGATTTCTTGAAGTAGTGTTTTATAATTTTCCTCATACAAATATTTGTTTTTTAGTCAGTTTTATCCCTAGGTATTTCAATTTGTGCTTGGCTGTTGTAAAGGGTGCTACCTTTTTAATCGTCTCTTCAGTGATCTTGTCCGATGTCAAACAATCCAACAGACTTCTTTTTGTTGGTTTTGTATCCTGCCACTCTGCCAAATTCCTCTATTGCTTCTAACACTCCTCTTGTGGAATTTAAGGGATCTTCGATATATAGATTCATATAATCAGTGATTGATGACAATTTTACCTCTTCCTTCCCCAGCTGAATACCTTTAATACCTTTCCTTTGTCTAATGTTGTTAGCTAGGACCTCCAGTATGATGTTAAATAGGAGTGTGGACAAGGGGCATCCTTGTATGATCCCCTTTTACAGTGGAATTTTTAAAATCTTTTCTCCATTAACTATTATTTTTTTATATGGCATGTATAATACTGAGGAATTTTCCTTCTATTCCTATCATCTTGAGTGTCTTAAACAGGAATGCATATTGAAAGTTATAGAATGTTTTTTCTGCATCTATTGATATTATGTGGTTCTTATCATTTTTCCTGCCAATGTGGCAAATAATGCTGATGGTCTTTTGTAAGTTGAACCATCCCTGCATCCCTGGTATGAATCCCACTTGGTCTTGGTGAACTATTTTTTAATATGCTTTTGTATTCTATTGGCCAGTATTTTGTTAAGTATTTTTGCATCAATGTTCATTGGGGATATTGGTCTAACGCTCTTGATTCTTGTAGCATCTTTGCCCGCTTTAGGTATCAGAGTTATATTAGCTTCATAGAAAGACTTTGGGAGTTTTCCATCTTTTTCTATGTTCTGAACGAGTTTATATAGGATTGGTGTCAGTTCCTCCCTGAATGCTTGGTAGGATTCTCCTGTGAAGCCATCTGGCCCGGGGGATTTTTTTTTTATTACCTTGTCTATTTCTTCCATTGCTATGGGTCTGTTGAGGTTCCTGACATCCATCTGGGATAGTCTAGGGAAGGATTGTGTTTCCAAATATTTGTCCATGTCTTCCAGATTGTGAATTCATTAGAGTATAGACCTTCATAGTATTGTGTAATGTTCCTTTTGATTTCATTAGGGTCCATTGTAATGTCCCCTGTTTCATTCCTCATCTTTGCAAATGTCGTTTGTTCCTTTTGGTTGGGGTTTCCAGAGGTCTATCAAATCTGTTAATTCTTTCAAAGAATCAGCTTTTAGTGGCATTAATTTTATCCATAGTTTTCATCTTTACCCTCTCCTGTATCTTAACTCTAATTTTTATTATATCTATCCTCTTGCTATTAGCAGGGTGGTTCTGTTGACTCTGCTCTAATTGGTGTAAATTTTGTGTCAGCATATCATCCACGAGTCTCTCTTCTTTTTTAATGTGTGCATTTATTGCTATCAGCCTTCCTCTGATAAACGCCTTTGCTGTATCCCACAGGTTTTGGTAAGTCATATTTTCATTCTCATTGGTTTCTAGAAATTCCTAGAAATTGTTCATCCTCCAATTGTTTGCCCTTGTTTTATTCACCATCCTTCTGTTAATTTCCAGCTTTATGGCGCAGTGATGGGAGAGAGATATCTGTATAACCTCTATGTGCTTGAATTTACTCAAGTTAGACTTGTGTCCCAGCATGTGGTCTATTTTTGAATATGTGCCATATGGGCTTGAAAAAAATGTGAATTTTTTAACATGTGGGTGGAAAGCTCTGAAAATATCTATCAAGTCAAGTCTTTCAATTGTGCTATTTAGATCTGTAGCCTCCTTGTTGAGTTTCCTTCCCAATGATCTGTCTTTTGCAGAAAATGGTGTATTAAAGTCACCAACTATAATTGTTGAACCTGTGATCTCTTTTTTCATCTTTTGAAGTGTTTGATTTACGAATTTCGCAGGTCTCTAGTTAGATGAATATATGTTTATTATGCTCACTGGTTCTTGGTCTGTTGTTCCCTAGAGCATTATATAGTGCCCCTCCTTGTCTCTTATTATGGCCTGTATCTTGAGGTCAATTTGGTCAGATATTGGTATGCTTTTTTTTTTTTTTGCATTACCATTTGCTTGGTATATTTTTCTCCAGCCTTTAATTCTCAATTTTTTTTTTTGTCTGCAAGCTTGAGATGAGTCCTGTTGGCAGCAGATTGATGGGTTATGTTTCCCGAGCCAGTATGTTAGCCTATGCCTTTTAATGCCAGAGTTCAGGCCATTGATCTTCAGCGCTATTATATCCATCTGTGGACTCTGTGTTGTCATCTTGTACCTTTTGTGTTGGATAATTTCCTATCTACCTATCTTATCCACTTGTGCTGTGTGTGTGGTTTATGTTGGCCTTCTTTCCACTTGTAGGGCCTCGGGATTTAGGCTGGGGATGCCCCCACTGTTTGTAGGGGAGAATCCCCTGCTGCTTGGTGTGTGGGAGAGGAGCCTTGCCAAGCCAATAAATGCGGGTGGGAGCTCCCCAAGTTTGGCCTTCAGAGTTGCCCTAGGCAGAGGGGAGTGGCCTGGAAGCCTCTAGTGGCTTGTGGCAGGAAATAGAGTGAAAGGAGGGGAAAAAGATAGAAGACACGGACTGGAGTAACAATGCCAAGCTAACTGATACCCACTCGCATACACACACAAATAAAATGCACAGAGTAGACAATTGTGAAAACATTAAAAGATGGAGAACTGAATCTGCTGAAGTTCTGGAAGGAGAGAGAGAAAAGCTAGAAGAAGAAGAGGAAAGAAGGAAAAGTGAAGGAAGAACACAAAGAAAGAAAGAAAGAAAAAGAAGAAAAAAGAAAGAGAAGGAGAGAAGATTTAAAAATAGATAACTAGCTGAGCCCATGCTGTGTTCTGTGTGTAGCACTGACTCGTCCTGTGTGCAACACTGCCTTAGGGGTCAGGCTGCCCACTGGGAGGACAGGGTTGCCCTAGGCAGAGTGTAGCAGTCTGGGAACCAGCTGTGGCATGTGAAAGGAATGACATGGAGAAGAAAGAATCATACAAGAAGAGAGAGAAGCAAAGAGAAAGAATGAGGAAAGAAAGAGAAAGAGAAGAAAGAGAAAGAAGGGAAAAAACCAACTGTGTTCACTAAGATTGACTGTGATGGTAAAGAGGGAGGCGAGCGATGAGGAAATAAAGAATAAATCGATAGCTGATCTCTGATTGCTTGAATATGAGCCCAGAGGGGTTTAGACCCTGCCCAACAATGGCAGGCTGGTGTGCCTTTTTAATGCAGTGGCCCAATGGTGCTGGGCAGAATTGCCCTAGTTGATGAGATCGCCTTAGAGGTCTGACGGAGGTTTCCTTAGCAGTGCAGTGCTGTGCAGGTGTTCATCCCAGTTGCCTTGTGTGGTGTACAGCACTCCCATGGAGGGCAGGCTGGAGTTCCTCCTGCTATTTGGGTTGATTTGCCCTAAGCGGAGAGCAGTAACCTGGAAGCCAGTAGTGGTATATAATAGGAGAGAATGGGAGAGAAGAGGAGAAAGAGGGGGGAAAAGAAGAAAGAGAGAAAAAACAACACAAACCTGAGCTTGTTGAGATTGACTGCAATGGGAAAGATAGAAGGGCTAGTGAATAAAGGGAAAAGAAATAGAGTAGTAGGTAAGGAGGTAACAGACTTTACCACCTATCCGTGAGGCTGATGTAAGGTTCCACAGATGCTGTGTCAGATTACTTTCAAAGGCAACATTGAACCTGTGGCCCGGCATCAGTTGAGTGCTGGAGTCCACTGGTGTGCCTGCCTTGTGCTGTATGTAGCAGTGCAGTAGGGGTGGGGGCTGGGGTGTTCCCCCAGCCCTGTCTAGGGCCCCAGAACAAGTAGGGCCTCCCAGCTATGTATAGAATCACTAAGAGGGAAGCTGGGCTTATTGTCCTATCTAGACTGCTGGTGTCCTACTAGATCAGAGGATTTGATTTTTTATCCCCTTGGTCAGCTAGAATAAAATCAAATTTAATTGTCCCCCATAGTCTCTGGGCTGCAGTTCTGTGCTGTCTGAAGCTGAGGTTTGCTACAGCGGGTCTTTGTTAATCAAATCACTGCCAGGCCCTGTATCTGAGTTCTGGCATTCCTTAGCTAGGTTTCTTCTTATGCTGATTTATGCTCCTCCCCCCAACCCACCTATGTCCTCCTTGGCACTGAGCAACCAGAGTGGAGGTGGAGTTTTTAACCAATAATATATATTTCACCCTTTTTTTATGCTTGTGATATGCTCTGATTTGGGGGCTCTCAGGTTGAACCTCAAAGGGGGAGATCTGGCTTATCAGAGGGGTTGCTTCCTTCTCTGCCAATTGGAACTAAATTCGCTCCCTGGACTCCCGACTTTCCACCTATTTTCTCCCACACTGCGATTTACCTGAGGTAAAAAATCTGCTTTTTCTTCTATTCTAAATTATGGCTACCCACCACCGCCACTCCCCAGGCTGTGAGCTCAAGGCAGCCAATCCCGCAAGAGTTCTGGTGTGGGGTTCTCCTCATGTCTGGAATTCTGTCCTGTTTAGGGTGTCCACCTAGAGAAATTGCTGCTCAAGGCAAGGGCACAGCTGGCACCCTCAGCTCAAAGTCTTCTTAGTTTGCTATTTTTTTTCTTTTTTAAAAATAGTTTTATTAGGGCTCATACAACTCTTATCACAATCTATACATACATCAATTGTATAAAGCACATCTGTACATTCATTGCCCTCATCATTCTCAAAACATTTGCTCTCCACTTAAGCCCCTGGCATCAGGTCCTCATTTTCCCCCTCCTTCCTCTCTCCCCCCTCCTTCATGAGCCTTGATAATTTATAAATTATTATTTTGTCATATCTTTCCCTGTCCGAAGTCTCCCTTAACCTACTTGGTTTGCTTTGTGAATGGAAATCAAACACCCCCCAAAAAAAGGGATTCAGGAGAGACCCTAGTACCCTAGTTCTAATTTCAGGACGCCACCTCCGGTTTCCTACACCTTACCTCCCAATTTTCTGGTGTGGCAGCAGGAGCTCCAGACAGGTGAGTCATATCTGGTCGACATTTTTTCCCTGTCTGCTATAAAATTCTTATAACTCAACAGCAACAGAAAATAACCCAACTAAAAATATGGGCAAAAATATTAAATAGACATTCCTTCAGAAATGATATATCTATATCCATTAAACACAAGAAAAGAAGCAGGATACCTTTAATCATTAAGGAAATGCAAATCAAATCCAAAATAATTGGTTGCTTCACATTCATTCAGACTAAAAAGTTAAAAACAAAGATATTGACCTTGCTTCTTCCTTGTGATGATGCACGCCTTACAGAGAAGAACTGCTTTGGGGTTCCCTCAGTTGTTATCTCGACACAAGCAGTTCATCAAATCTCCCTTGTGTGAACAGTGCCAAGTGTGAACACTTTGTGAGTTCAAACTGGGTTAATAGTGAAGTAAAACTATTTTTATATTCTAATGTCAACAATACAGGTATTTGTAAGGATGTGGTAGAATTGGAATCCCCATATATTTCTCCTTTCACAAAACAAGAGTCCAGAAGTACTAAATGCTTAAAATATATTTTAATATAACTTTTCACTCATAGTAACCCTTAATAATATTCATCTTACTATTCAAGTCTATTACCAATTGCCTATTCTTGAAGATGATGTAGAACTAAACATTTCATTCCCCTGTTACCATGAGTTGGAGTTACTCAATGTCAGCTATCTTTATGAGTAAGTTTATATATGGATGGATGCAGATTATCTATCTATCTATTTATCTATCTATCATCTATCTATGTGTCTATCATCTTTCTGTTAGCTATAGGAAAACGGGAAGCACATGTCCACACAAATTATTGTTCAGAAATATTCAGAAAATTATTGATAGCATCCATAAAGTGGAAATGATCTAAATTCTCATCAACAGCTGCACAGATAAGCAAGCTATGGTATATTTATGTAATGGAATATTATTTAGCTATAAAAAGGAATCGAATACAGCTATAATGTAAAATATGGATGAACCCTAAAGACAGATGAAAGAAGTCGGTCATGAAAGATCACACACTGTATGCTTCCAATGATAGGTTGTATTTATATGTAATGTCCAAAATAAACAAACCCACAGAGACAAAACATAGATTAGTGATGGTCTGGTCTAAAAGGAAGGAGGATTGCCTGGGAATTGACTGTTAATGTATCGTTCTTTTTTATGGTGATGAACTGTTGCTGTATTACAGAGTGGTCAGGGTTACATAATTTGTGAATTTTAAATGAGTGAATTTTAAGGTGGAGAGATTCAATCTCAATTTTAAAAAGTTAATATTATACAAGTTAATGCATCCCAAACCAAATACTCGATTCCTTTCTAAGCATACCCCCAGGGATTTGTGTAAACATCTCAGCTTTCTCAACCAAAATCTCAAAACTAAGGTACAGTCTGCTGCTGGTAAGTAAGATTTTTATGGCTAGGTACAGAAGTGGAAAAATACCTCATTCTTTAAAGCAGCGGTTCCCAACCTGTGGATCGCAACACCTTTGGGGGTCTAACAACCCTTTCACATGGGTCACCGCATTCATAACAGTAGCAAAATTATAGTTATGAAGTAGCAACGAAAATAATTTTATGGTTGAGGGGGTCACCACAACATGAGGAACTATTTTAAAGGGTTGCAACCTTCAGAAGGCTGAGAGCCACTGTTTTACAGACAAAGAAGCTAAAACCTTCCCTAGAAATTGTATTCATATGTAACATGATGATTCCCAAACACTTCCAGACCACTATGCCCATCAATGTGCATTGCCTCCTCCCTGATATAATTCCTCTGGACTCTATTAGCACCTTGGTCAGGGATGAATCTAGGCAGAACACTGCATTTGGGAATAGTGTGTAGAAAGCTGATAACTCTAGTGCATGCGTGCATTATTATATAGCCCTTATTCACGGCAGACCTCCACCTCAGATCCACAAACTTATCGGGTTAATCACTACCCCTGGTGAATCCCATTCACGCTGGACTTAACAACTATTGATTCGTCTTTGTTTTTTTTTATATTTTAAAATATTCCAAATCTACATAAAACACTAAAAATAAAGTACAATAGGTTTCCATATAAAGAAACTATGGTTGAGATTAGGTTCAAAGATTATTATCACTGTCTTGTTTGCCCTTTATTTATCCTTTCTCTTTCTTTAGTCAATTTTAGAGTACTTGAAAATCATAATAACCGTCCAAATTTTTCCATTTGTTATCTTTCAAAACAAAGACACAGTTTCTCAGTAACATAATCGTCATGCTAAAAATTAACATTGATAAACTAACATTATCAGAAACACAATCTATATGCATCTTTCCTCAGTTGTTCTAATAGTGATTTTTAACTTTTCTGTGTGTGAGAGGGTGATCCCTCTAGTTATGATCTAGATATGATTCACACATTGCAATTAATTATCAAATCTCTTTAACCTACATTGGCTCACCCTCCCTTTTTATCTCTCTCTCTTTTTTAATGTCATTGACATATTTGAATAATTGTGTAGAAAATTGTCTTGAAGAATATCCCTCGATTTGGATTTGCTCTGTTGTTTCCTGATGAGTAGACCTGGGTTAAATAGTTTTGTCAAGATAATATGAATCCATTTATCCATTATTGATAATGATAGATTTTATGACTTAGTTAACATGGTGTCCACTAGATTTCTCTACTGAAAAGATACATTTCCTCTTGTTATTAATAAATAATTTGAGGGTATTACTTTGAAACTGGCAATTAATTTTTATATAAGAATTTTTAACAAGCTTGTCTACTATAATTAACTCAAGATATGCAGGTTTCTGTATGTTATAGCTATTACAATAAAAATTATTAAACTTTATATTTAATCATAATATGTCCCTCTTATTATTTTTCTTTGTTTCTTCAACATAATCTCAAAATCTAATGATGTTATCTTTCTTTGATACTATATTAATTTAACATAATTTAATATATAGACATATATACTTCTATGTCTTCAGTCATTTCAGGTTTCCAAAAATTAGTGTTTGCCATGAAAAGTATTCAAGTCTACAGCTCTCTAAACACCTTAACATATGAAAATGAGATAAATAATTGACTGCTAATGTGTTTATCTTTGTATCTGTAGACCTCTGCTAAATTAAGAGGTGTTTTTTTCCTATAGGATAAATCCTATGGAAGCTGAAAATTTTAGGTTACTGATTCAATTTTTAAATGAATGAAATAGTAATGTCTCTAATCAATCCTTAACCATGGCTGAAATTCAAATGATGCTAACACATAGACCATCATAAATTTCAAATACATTAAAGGGCATAATTTGGTTAATACAATATATAGCGTTGACTTTGAATACTCCTTGTCCCACATATAATCAGACCTGTTTAGATAAGAGAATTTTTCTATAATGGGTATGTTTTCTCATAACAAGGTTACTGATTTCTCACTTACTCATGTTTCAAACAGTATAAGGGTAAGACCTCAACTGTAAATGGAATTTGATTACTTAAAGTATAAGGTTCAAGCATAGAGTTTGAGATATGATGGTTAAGGTTATGCGCCAAATTGGCTGGGCCATGATTCTCTGGTTTAGCAGTTATGATGGAGTCATCCCCTGATGAGATTTGATATAACATGATCATCTCCATGACAAATAACTACTATGAGCAGCCAATCAGGTGAAAGGGAATTTCCTTGGGAGCTGGATTCCAAGGCGTATGAATATGGGCATTCTGGCAAAGCTGTATAGCCTTTTTCTTGTTCTAGATCCCACGTCTATTTTTAATCATCTGACCTTCTGTTCTTTGAACCTGAGCCAGAAAACTGCCTTATTGCCTGACCGTCTTGGGAGTTGTTAATTACTGCAATCTTTGAGCCAACAGAGGACTGTCTTTTCCGCTTACTTTGTAACTATGTGAGTCAGGAATAGAGTCCAGCTTGATTGGGAGTTGTCAGCCTGGTTTCTACAACTATGTAAGCCACTTCCGTGTGATAGCTTTTTCTTGAAATCTAAGCTTCTCTAGAGAACCCAACCTTAAACAGATTTTAAAAAGTATTGGCATTTATTTTCCTCCCGAAGAAGTTTTAGTTTAGAAAACACCTGATTCTCCCTGTAAGTCTTCCCCATTTGGCTAGATTTCTTTCACTGCCAAGTTGATCTACTTAGTAAATGACTGGCTGGCAAATGCAGTATTCATTAGCTCAGCAATTACCAGTCTTTGCCAACCAGTGGTCCCAGGCCATGACATCTTGCTTCATCTGTGACCGAGATGTGAGCTGAGGCGAGGATGCACCCCTCAGAGGGATTAGCATTGTCCTTTGGCCTTACTTCCAATGCTACGCATCCCCATCACTGCAGTGCCCATTGCGGTGAGTTCTAGAAAAACAGTCCTAAATATCTATCCTGGGACCCTCCTGATCTGCTCCTCTTGTCAGTTCTAAGTTGTTGCCAAGCTGTAAAATGCAGCCTTTGTTTTCCTCCCAGGAATTTTAGAGCAGCGAGAGGAGGGCTGTGGAGAAAACCCTACAGTATGTGAATTCTGCACCAGATCCTGGGCACTTTTTGATAAAGGTCAATCTGACCAAAAAATGTGACTCGTTCCCTCCAGATAAAGCTCAGGGCTAGGTACTGTTGGGGATGATAACATGTGACTATTGTCTTCTTTTGTTAAATTATCTGATGAAACTAACAAATTCCAAAAAGTAAAGAGGCATATGATACAATGACACATTCTTAAAAGAAAGAGAAAGAAATTCCAAATGGCAACGCAAGAACTACATCCCCCATGTGTTTTGAGAATATGGGAGTTTCCAGGATGAAAAATTACAAGAGACTGCAACATTCCCTTTCTTGTAGAGTCAGGATTTGAATGTCTCCTATTAAACAGTAGACACAACTTAGACGTGGGATAGAACCATCAATAGACACAATAAATTTGTGAGGCACAATCAAGTGGGGAGATATAAACAACAATTTCACTAGTTTCCACACAGGCCTCTGAGTGCATACTGTGAGGAGACTTCAGAGGAGGGACAAGGTTTAGTCAGGATCTCTAAGAGTAAGAGAGACAATGAGATCCACCAACCAAACCAAACCCAAGGCCATTGACACTATTCCAACTCATGGGATGTAGAGAGAGATTTACTTCAAGATTGGCTCCATCCATTGTGAAGGCTTGTGAATCCAATGCTGTAGATCAGACAGCAGGCTGGGGACTCCTGCTGCTTGGGGGAGAAGGTCGGGAGCATGCAAATGCCCAGTCTCCAGGTGAGCTCCAGGCTGGAGATTTTGCCCTCTGCCCATCATGCTTGCCTGATCTGCAACTCTCAAGTCTGTATGAATCCCTTGAAGAAAATAAATCTTTCTCTTTCTCTTGCTGCTGATGTTGCTCTTGTTGAGTGATCTTGAGTCAGCCTCGATCATAGCGACTCTGTGTGCAACAGAACTAAACACTGCCCGGCATGGCATGGCCCTCGCAATTGTTCTCAAGCTTGAGGCCATTGCGGTGGGCGTTGTGACTCTGTTTCTCCCATTTCTGTTTCTTTGGGAACACTGACTAGCACAAACAAGAAAGGCAGGTGCCATGCGCGAATCATCCACAAATCAAGGAATGAGAGCGTGCCCAAGACCACCCACAAGAAAGGAATACTTTCCACTGATAACCGAATTTGGACTTTCCACCTCCTGAACTATGAGAAAATAAATTTCTTCTTTTTAAAGCTACTTACTTGTAATATTTCTATCATATAAATATTAGCTTAGGTAAAATGTATATCCATTCTGGAGGTATCAAAGAAAGAGTTGCAGAAAGCAACAAATCTGGAGTTAACGCTAATGAAGCAATACAAAGGAGCCAAAGCCCTAACTGGCCTAAACACTGGAATCTCTCCTCCCAAGTCCCTCCGACCCACAGGTGTTTGCCTTGAAGAAAAGATGTTTACACTTTGCAGGGCTCAATAATAGAATTACTCTTCACATTCCACTATAGTATTGATCAATAGAAGTACATTATGATGCTCCCTTTAGAAAGTGTTTGTTTACCACAATCTAGAGATATTAAATACTTGTACAAATTAAATCCGCCCATAGTTAAATAATGTGCACTGGTGATGTCAGCTGGTCAAACTATTATGGATTTTATTTTAAATGGGAAGTGAACAAAATTATTTATAATCATTAGAACTTAATAGCATTAGTTTGGGGTTTCACTATGAATCATTGGTAGAGAAAGTATTAGAGAGGTTTGAACACATAGTAAATGTTGTGGTGATGACCCCATTTCCAGTCAGATTGAGGATTTCACAGCCAATCCCACGCTTCCCCCGATGCACCTGAAGTTCACTTTGGAAGATCAGCAAAGTGAGAGATGTGGCACCTTCCTAATGCAGTCAAGTGATCTCACCATATGAGAGGACCAGAGAAGTTTATTGCAGTGAAAGAAAGGAATATTTTAAATATTTCTGCAGCACATAGGGGAACATTTTCTGCTGTGCTAAGCTGAGTAGAAAATAGATTTATCACATATCCCCAAAATGTCTACCAAATATACAATTGAGAAAAGTTAAACAGAAAACCGGAGCACATCTGTAAGAGGCATGAGAGTTTCTGGGTCTCCATTTAACTTGTTCCCTGTGCAGTCATCAGTTTGAAGTGGGAAACCATCATCTCTTGTCTCTGAGATTTTGTTCTCTGCTTTTTCCTTTCTTTCGTGTATTGAGATTGATTCCACTCTATGGGCCTCTCCTTGGCATATATGCACTCATGTCTCTCCTGTCTTTTAACAGGGTGGGGGCAGCTGTCTTTTATTTCTATAACTAGATGTTAAGTGCTGTGGAGTAGGTTTTGATGCATGACAACACTGTGAACAACAGAATGAAATGCTGCCCAGTTCTGCGTCAGTCTCAATATTTGTAAAAATCGAATCAATTCTGCTTCCTAAAAGTAAGCTCTCTGGAGGTAAGATCTCTGTCTTCATTGTTGTAGCTTCAGTGCCTAGTCACTGAAGGGATCCTGGATTGAATTGTGTTCTCCAAAAATATATCAACTTGTGTAGGCCATGCTTCCCAGTATTGTGTGTTTGTTTTCCATTTTGTGATGTGATATAATTATCTTCCAGGGGTGGCGTATTATAAATCATAACCTCTATAAGTTAATAAGGCAAGATATGGGTGCTTTGTATCTCAAGACTTACCAGGAGTGACTGAGGTCGCACCTTACCCATGTACTACTCTTACTTAAGTCAGGCCCTTATTTACGTCACAGGCTTAAAAAATAAATAAAAGGAGTCACAAATGAGCAGAGAATAGAAGGGCCTCCTAATGATCCAGAAAGAAGAACCAGGAGTGGAGCACATCTTTGGGAGCCATAATCCCTGTGCTGTGAATGTCTTAGAACCAGGAGATGATTGATGCTGAGACACACGAAGCTCTTCAAGTCATTCAGGGACCACGGGTGTTGAAAGGAGACAGGACTTGCCCCTAGAGCCAGTACTCTCAGTGTTTATGTCTAACTTCTTACATGATGAGAAAAAGAATTTCTGTTAATTAAAGCCACCCGCTTTTCGACCGCAGACGCACTAGATATCTAAGACAGGAAGTGAATAAGCAAATCCATGGAATGAGGTGCTGTCTGTTCCCTGAACAGCTGCCCATTTCAGCCATAAAATGAAGCATGTTGCATCAGAGGCCCAACCATGGTTGAAGGTACTCACTGGCGTGACTGCTCAGGGAAATATCTTTTTGATCTCTTCTGGCAGCTAGCAAATCATTTCCCAGCTGCCACCAGCTCTTTCCCTCCCAGGCAAGCAGAAGATGTGATCCCGGGAGAATATATAAGGGGGGGAAATACCCATAAGAGTACAGTTATGAGAAATAAGTTAGTTTATAAAGGAAATGCAGTGACATGCTCCAGGGAAAAGGCCTAGATCTCTCTTCTGTTTTGATAGTTAGCATTCAGCAGACTGAACGCACTCAAGCTACACTAATGCATAATAGTCTTGGGGAAAAAAAGTGAGGACATTTTAGCATTACCCTTCTAAATCATAAACATCTAAGGGAATACATTCAGCTGCAAAGACAACGTTGCTAGATGGTATAGGAAACTTTATAGGACAATTCTACTCTGACCTGTGGGGTCACTATGAGTCAAAATCAGCTCAAAGACGCACAACAACAAATAAGACATAGTCCAGGCCTCAAAGGGTTGAGAATGTGGGGTTGTTAACAGGCAAGTAAACATGATCAGGAAAAGCATGCAGTAGGGGCTTCTAGTTCAGATATGGGGATTCAGTAAAAGATTTCTGCAGTAAATAACGTATCAGCTGAGATCTTAATGACAAAACGTGTTAGGTATGTGAAATGGGCCAGGGAAATATTCCTGCCAGATGGACCGGCATGTGTGAAAGCATCGAGGTGAGAAAGCAATTCTTGTTTCTTGGGGAACTCCAAGAATGACTGAGCAATATCATACATTGAGAGTGAATATGTGAGGATCAATATCCTTGTTGGTGATGCTGAGCCCAAATTAATACATTTGAAAATGGAAATGCTCATGAGATGTCCATTTAAATAGGCTTGCCTCTGGAGTTTATCACTGTTGTTTCAGCTGGCTGGAGAAATCATTTGGAGAGACATTAAGTAAATTTGTGAGAGTGGTCAGATTTCCGTTGGAGTGTAATATGATGAGGAGAAAGAAGTTGAAGAATAGCCTGACGATGAGGTACCACTGTTTGAAAGAGAGATGGAGCAAACAGGTCAAATGGTAGAAAGTCAAGACAAGAAGAGAAGTAGTGAGAAATCATAGAAATGAAAAGAATTTCAAAGAAAAGTGGTTCAACAACGTGAGAGCCGAAGTAAAATGAGAAAAGAAAACTGTCTATTGGAGTTCGCATTGGGTAGCTGACCAGTGATTGCGTCAAGAGCCCTTTCATGGAGTGGAAGGAAGAGAGAGCAGAGTGGAAAGAGTGGCTGATGGGTGCTCCACTGAAAATGGTGAGTATAGATTATGGTTTCACGTCATTTGATTGTGAAGGGCTTGAGAGAACTGTATGGCATAATGAAAATATCAGCTGGGGATAATAAATTTAGTTTTGCTTTTGTCAAGATGTGAGCGATATAAACAAATTTATCAGATGGGAGGAATGAGCCAAGAGGGAGGGGACAGAAAAGGCGAAAGTGATTCAACAAGGGCAAGGAGGAAAATGACACACAGGATTTGTCTTTGATTTCAGAATGAGCAAATTGTCCTGTGGGATTGGAGGAAAGACAGGGAGGATTAGATAAAGTAGTAAAGGAAGTTCCAAACAGTTAAGGAAATAACCAGCCTAAGGATGGGGTACTCTTCTTAGGGCGAGAGTAAGCCAGTGCCATGGAGCCTGGTCTCTCAATTCCCCTCTTCCTGAGCTGCTCGCACATTCATAAACCTAATCAAGACCAGACAGAGGCATGTTTCAATTTCACGAAGAGTCCAACCAAGTCTACTGATAACCTTTGCATTGCCAAATATCAGCCCACCTGGAACCACTCAACCAAATATAAAATCATCTCTGAGACTTGTTGTTCTTTATGGATATCATTTAATACCTTAGAAAAAATATTTTCACAGAAAACATAGAAGAAAAAATAACGCCTCAATATTTTACCTTTTCCCCATAGTTAATAGAAACATTTGTGCTTTCTACACGTCTTAGATTCATACTTTCAAAAACTAAGTAGTTTGATAGCTTCACCCTTGGGCTGGATTTTCCAGAGAAGTAAAATAAATGAAGCTTCTATGTGTATACATAGAAATACGTTAATATCATGAAACTGGCTCATCCAGGTTGAGAAGCAGACAAGACCAAGTCTGGGCAGGTCCCAGGTCCATGGATCAGGTGTTAGACTTGAGGCTTCTCCTGATTTGTGTAGTTCTGGGGGCTGAGGAACCCACAATGAGCAGGAAGGCTCCAGACTGGAGGCTAGAGGTGACTGAATCCAAGATCAGTAGGTCAATGTTGTGGAGTTATAGAAACAGACAAATTCCAGGACCATTGTTTCAATGTGAGGCTGGAGGCTACTTTTGTCTCTCATAGCAGCAGGGCCATTGATCACAAGGTTGGCAGGCCATATGGTAGGCCTCTGGCTGCAAAGGCAAATGAACCCAAATTTGACAGGCTCATGATGATTCCTAGAATGGACAATCAACATGGAAATCACTAGCTCAAGTTCAAAAACCAAAGTTGGGAGGGTGAGCCAGATTCAGGATCCAGACATGGCAAAAAGCAATCAAATTTTCCCACAGGGTTAACTTAAAGACAGCCCCCACTCCCCACTGACCCTTCCCTAAAGCATTTAGTTGTATTTAGGGCTATGGCCTGAGTAAGGGTGTTGTGTTCCGCCCTAATCATATCCTATTATGAAGGTTTTCAACAGATTGGCTGTGATTACATTGTATTAAGTTGGGTCATGGGGGATAAAGAGGTGTTAAATTCCAAACCACTAAGGACCCTGGCTCAGCCTAGTTGACACAAAACCTTCACTGTCACAGTCTCCTCCTTCAAAATAAGCAGCAACATCATTTCAAGGCACCACAATCGAGACCATGTAACCATTAATGAATTATCAAACACTGATACACTGTTTCATAATTTGCCTTAAACCTAATACACATACCATACCTTTTAAAATCTACTTTTACCAGTGACCAGAACTATGGGATGGGAGTTTGGTGGGTTTTTTTTTTCTCTGCATATCTACGTTTGGTGCTTCAAAATGAGTATGATACTTCATACCATGTGTCAACTTGGCTATGCTCTGATTCTCCTTGGTTTAGTAGATATTAGACTGATTGCTCTTCCGTAATCTAAGATAATATGCAGATAGGCCCAGTGTTACAAATAGGATACTAATAGTGTCATTAAATCAAAGTTTGGGGAAATCGGAACAGGTGCATATCGTTTTTCATGTAACCTCACTTTAGTACAAGAAATGTCTCCAAGTCTTCTCAATGACTTAAATCCTGCCTATGCAGCAAATGTAGGTAATTGTGATGAAGAATTTGGTGTAAATAGGATTTGGTTCAATCTTTTCAAAGGGAGGGCATATTTATATAACATGAAAGAGGGGTTATGAGTTGTCTGTAAATTGTAAATTTGTGACTAGGATTGCCTGTAATTATCTTCCATTTTATGGCTTGATCTGAGCTTCAATCAATGGAAAGCCCATCAGTTGAATGCTAGTGGTCAGTTACTTTATGGGTGTGGACTCAATCCAATATATGTGGATGTTTTGGCAATGCTCACTGTATCTTCATATTGCATTCAACTTATCATCCTCTGATCTCTGGTTCTTGAGACATGAGCCAGCAACCTGACATCTGACCTGAAGGTTTTGGGACTTGCCAGTACCTGCAACCCTTTTCTGGACCCTCACTGGAAGACAAGGTGAAGGAAAACTCTCTCAGTCAGCAGAGGCTTGAGCAGCTCATCTGGACTGTCATCCTGATAATAGGGAGTGATGGTAACATGTGCAACTGTATACTGGTTTATATGGCCAATGGTTTGGCTGCATGTCAGTAACTTGTAAGGAACATGAATGTGAAATTGATGACAAAGAAAAATGGGGGAAAGGCATGTGGATACATGGCATTGGATTGCCAGAGAAATGAAGATATCTCTGTCTCATCTGAACAGGAAGGTTTTCACATTCAAGTGGTTAGGATGAAATGTTCTATGGAATTATTCATTCTTGTCCCCTAACCATTCCTGCCATTGCCTAATGGGCTCTTGAACAAAAAGGCCTTGGTGGTAGAGATGGAGCTTTCCCAATGGTTCAACAACATGCATGCACCAAAGACAATCTAGTTGCAGCTTCTGCTGAGTGCCCAATTAGGCAATCGAAGACACCAACACTGTCCCCAGCATGCGACCATTCTAAGGGACAATCAGCCAGCAGCAGGAAGCAGAAAGGAAAGTCGATTACATTGTACCATTTTCATCCTAAAAATGGCAGCATTTTTTTCTTACTGGGAAATGCACCTACTCTGGATATGTAATTACCTGCTCTGCATGTAATGTTTCTGGCTAAACTCCCATTTGTGAACTTACATAATGTTTGGTTGATCCTCATGGTACCCCACCCAGCATTGATGCAAATCTATGAAATCATTTCACAGCCAATGAAGGGTGGCAATGAGTTCATGGACTTACAGATCTTGTCATGAACTGGTTGGCTTGAATTATGAAATTGTCTTCAAAAAATACAATTACAGCAACGGCTAGTGACAGTATATTACAAGTTTGGGACAGTGTTCTCCAGGAGACCGAATACACTAATCTAGCATCCAATATGTGGTGCTATTTCTCCAGTAGCCAGGATTCACAAAGGCAATAATTTAGGGGTTGAAATGAGAATGGCACTGCTACTCCTAATGAATCACTCACAGAATTTTCATTTCCTGTCCCATGACCCATGCTATATGAGCCTAGAGCTCTTAGGAATAACTCCACCCACCCACCCACTCCTCACCAGACACTCCACAAAGACACAACACTGATTCCATTAAACCGCCTGGCTTCTTTGGGCACTTTATACTTTGGGATTAAACAAGCCAAGAAGGGAACTAACATGTTGACTTGTGTGACAGATCCTGATTAAAGAGTGGGAATCAGACCGGTATTACACAATGGGAGCAAAGAAAAGGCTATCTGGAATTTGAAGGGCATTTACTATACCTTGTAATTACCAAAGCAATAGCAACCCAATTCCAACATGAATACTAATGACACACAACTTTCAGAAATGAAGGATTGGGTCATGTTACCAGACAACAAATCCAAAGCAGCTCAGGGTTCTTTCTGAAAACAAAGGAAATGTGGAAGGATTAGAGGGAGAAAATATACTCTCAATGTTATCCAGTCAATTATGATTCATAGTTGGTGAAGTAGTGAGTTATGTGCTAAACTGCTAACCACAACTCAGTAGTTCAAACCCACCAGCCACTCAGCAGAAGAAAGATGAGGCTTTTTGTTCCCTTAAAGATTTACTGCCTTGAAAACCAAAGGGCATTTCCATCTGTGCTATGAAGTTAGTATGAGCTGTGACAGAAGGTGGGTCAATTCAAAGACATAAATATCGATATTCAAAGCTTTTGTGAATGGATAGGTATTGGCCATTTTGAATCAGGAAATCATATGGTTTGCTACGGTGGAAATGACAGAATCCAAAGCAATGATTAATTGTTATAAAACACATTTTAAGATCTAGAAGCACAATGCTATTTGTGGCAGGGTTTTATCTATTTGCATATAGTCGATATAACTGTTATTCAAATTTATGCCAAACCGCTAAAGCTGGTGTTGTAGAAACTTAAGAATTCTACCAAGTCTTCAGCCTGAAGTTGATCAAATGTGCAATCAAGATCCATTGATAATGACTGGCCATTGGAATATGAAATTTGTAAACAAAGAGAAAGGAACAGCATTGGAAAATATGGTCTTGGTGATAGAAACAAAGCTGGAGATCACATGAGAAGAATTTGTAAAAACAAAAACATCTTCATCGCAAATACCTTTTTTCAAAGTCTAGGTTGAACCTGAAGAAAATTAGAACCAAGTCCAAGCGAATGAAAATGCAACCTTGACTCTATCCCACCTGCACACCTGAATGTTGAACAGATCTCCAGAACATGGAACACTGATGACAGATGACGAATGAGCTGTAAAATGACATCAAGATCATCCATGAAGAAAGCAAATAGTTATTAAAAAGACAAGAAATATAAGATCAAAATGGAAATCAGAAGAGACTTTGAGATTTGCTGTTAGTCATAGAGTAGCTAAATTCAAATCATGCTTCCAAAGTTAGATATGAATATGGAGGCCAGTGTGGTTTAATATTTTTATCAATGGTTTAATAATACAGATGGAATTAAGCATATGTTTAACACAAGAATGGCTTGATTAGCTTTTCTTTATTGATATGTTTTATTCTTTGTCAGTGGTTTGTTGTTGTTTTGTTGTATGTTGTTGCTTTGTTTTCCTCTGTCTTGTTTTTGTGCATGTTATTATCTCCAAAGGTCTGTCTAAATAAGATAGGCTGGATGAACAATCTGGAGGAAAAATAACAGGACCCATAGTTCCGGGGGGACATGGGATAGGGGGAGGTAGGGGGTAAGGAAGTGGTGTTAACAAACCCAGGGACAAGGGAACAACAAGGGATCCAAATTGGTGGTGAGGTGGGAGTGGCAGGCCTGGTAGTGAATGATCAAGGGTAAGGTAACGAAGAGGTATAACTGTAAATCAGGTGGGGACGGAGCATGATAGTAGGACAGGAGGAAAGTCAAGGGAAATAGAGGAAAGAGCTCGGAGCCAAAGGGCATTTATGGAGGTCTAGACAGAGACATGTACATATGCAAATATATATATGAGGATGGGGAAATAGATCTATGTGCCTATATTTATAGGTTTAGTATTAAGGTGGTGGAAGGACCTTGGGCTTCAACTCAAGCGCTCCCTCAATGCATGAATACTTTCTTCTATTAAATTGGCATTCTATGAGGCTCACCTTCCCGACACAACTGCTGAAGACAAAGCAGGTGAACAAGCAAATGTGGTGAAGAAAGGTGCCCGGCTATCAAAAAAGATAGCATCTGGGGTCTTAAAGGCTTGAAGATAAACAAGCAGCCAGCTAGCTCAGAAGGAATAAAGCCCACATGGAAGAACACACCAGCCCGTGTGATCATGAGGTGGCGAAGGGATCAATTATCAAGCATCAAAGAACAAAAAATCACATCATTGGGTACACACCTCCATGATACGATCACCAAGGACAAACGGGTGCATAAGCAAATGTGGTGAAGAAAGCTGATGGTGCCCAGATATCAAAAGAGATAGTGTCTGGGGTCTTAAAGGCTTGAAAGTAAATAAGCGACCATCTAGCTCAGAAGCAACAAAGCCCACATGGAAGAAGCACACCACCCTGTGTGATCATGAGGTTTGGAAGGGATCAGGTATAAGGCATCATCAGAAAAAAAAAATCTACCATAGTGAATGAAGGGGGGAGTGCAGAGTGGAGACCCAAAGCCCAATTGTTGGCCACTGGAGATCCCCTCCCAGAGGGGTCTAGGGGAGGAGATGAGTCAGTCAGGGTGCGATGTAGCACCAATGAAGAATACAGCTTTCCTGCAGTTCCTGCATGCTTCCTCGCGACTCCACCCCCCAACTACCATGATCCAAATTCTACCTTGCAAGTTTGGATAGAGCAGAGGATGTACACTGGTGCAGATAGGAACTGGAGGCACAGGGAATGCAGGGCAGATGATACCTTCAGGACCAGGGGTGTGAGGGCCGATACAGGGAGGGTAGAGGATGAGTGGGTTGGAACGAGGCAACCAATTACAAGGATCTACATGTGACCTCCTCCCTGGGGGACGGACAACAGAAAAAGGGGTGAAGGCAGACGCCGGACAGGGCAAGATATGACAAAACAGTAATTTATAAATTATCAAGGGCTCATGAGGGGGGGAGCGGGGAGGGAGGGGAAAAAGAGGACTTGATGCAAAGGGAATGCTTTGAAAATGATGAGGGCAAAGAATGTACAAATGTGCTTTATACAATTGATGTATGTATGGATTGTGATAAGAGTTGTATGAGTCCCTAGTAAAATGTTTTTTAAAAAAAGAATGGCTTGATTGATAGCATCTAAGAACATCAAACCAAAACTACAGGGATAGACACAATCTACCCCAAACATGAGGAATTTCAAGAGTTTAAAGAAATAGGTTAAAATTATGCATCTGGTCTGGTTTGTTTTGGGGTTTGGTTTTGGTAAATAAAACATGTGACTAGAAAAATAATTTCTGTTTTAATGACTATTGTGTATTGTTGGTAAAAGCAAGCACCCTTCTACATAAGGCACAAATCAAATATCCTGGTTAGAAGTGCATATGGCTTGCTACTGAAAGCCAAGCAATTCAGTGTGAAGGTGGCTAAAATTATTAAGTTCAGCAGTGTGGCTCTTTATGCTTAACCTCCGCCCAGCAGATATAACTTCCATCTAGAGAAAAAAGAGAAGGGATCAAAGAGCTAGTCCTATGGTTTAAAGTCTGCTTCAAAAGTCACATGTGTCACTTTTGTTCATATCCCAGGGGCCACGCCCAGTTTCAAGGGAGGCTAACATCTAGAATCGATTCCATGAGGCCATGGGCCTAACTAAAATTCAGGGCTTTTATCATCTGGAAGAAGGTAGAAATTGAAAAGGTGAATGGATAGTCTCTGTTCAAATGCTGTATTATGTTGTTATTGTCATGTAGGGACTTAGAAATAATCACAGCATATAGTTAAAGAGGGGAGTAGCTTAAGTAGTTCAGAGGCAGAATTCTTGCCTTCCATGCCAAAGTCCCCATTCCATTTTTGGCCAAGACATCATATGTTCAGAGACGCCATTTGAGCAACAATGGAGTCTGGCTTGTTTCTATGATGTTGAATAGATTTCATCAAAGCTTCCAGACTAATTCAGACTACAAAGAGAAGTTTGGCAATTTACTGGAAATCTGCTAACACAAATTATGTTGATCACAGTAGTGAAAATTGCCAGCCCATCATAGGGACCTGCGACCTTGAGTTTGGTGTGGGACCTAGCGACCTTGAGTTTCTTAGTTTCATGAGGTCACCATGGGTTTTGGCCCAACTTGACCTCAATGAGCAACAACAAATATCTTGTGTATAACCCAATGTGCCAGACAGCAATCCGTTGGAATTAAAGTTTTCTTCTAAATTGCACTTTTTGTCCTAAAAATTATAGCACATGTTCATACATATAATCATATTATTCTTTCAGAGTTGTTTAAAAATGTTATACAGCTCCTTCAATAACTGAGGGTGGTCACCTGGCTTAGAGATATTTTGCATTGATTTTTATTTGATATCCATCCCAAGCTTATACATTTCAGATCTTACTCTAGGCTTTAATGAAAACCTTTTCTTTCCACTTCAATTGGAATCCTTGAAAATGCTCAGCTTTCTCTAATAGTCTCACAGAGTGTTTTAGAAGCTTGTTCTCATCTGCTTCTTATGTCCTTTCATCCCAGCAACATATTCACATTTGTCAGCCATTTGATTTAACAATAGAAACATTTGAAAAAATATATATATTATATATATCCAAATGGTTTTGCCATAAATATTTTGGAATATGAGTACTGATCAAAGTTTAGATGAGCAAAAGACAAAAACCAGACAGACAAACAAAACCCCACTATTATTGGGTCAATTCTAGTGCATAACAACTCTAAATTGAGTATTTGAGGCCATATAGCTGAGAGCAGACCGCCCTTTCTCCCACAAGGCACCTGGTGGATTGACATCGCCGACCCGCCATTAGTAGTGCACCGCTTACCCGACAGTGCAATTAGAGCTCTGAGGAGAACAAGAGAGCTACTGAAACCGAGAACTTATATCATTCATAATTATTAGTAGCATGGAGTTTACAAAATGTAATTGCCCTCTAACCCATCCATAAAGGAACGAAGCTAAGGAAGCAGAAGTCCCAATTGACAAGAGATCTATGTTCTCCCTTTATCCAGGCAGGGACACCACTTACTTGGAAGACTTCATGCCTCCTAAGAAAGAATTGAAGGAGCCCTGGTGGTGTAGTAGTTACGTGTTGGGTTACAATCTGCATGGTCAGCAGTTCAAAACCACCAGCAGCTCAGCAGGAGATGACTGGGCTTCCAATTCTTGTACACACTTAAAGTCTTGGAAGCCCACAGGGGGTCACTATGAGTCAGCATTGACTCAGTGGTAGGGAGTTTGGTTTGGGAAGAATTAATTTATCTGAAAGGAAGAAAACATTTGGGCCAGGGCAGGATAGATCAGTCTCCAGAAGGAAGAATGATTTTCATTAGTGCGTGCTCTCTGTTTTCTACTTCTCAGGGAAGAATAGCTGAACTCCAGGAAGGTGGAGCTGCCCTAAATAAGATGCAATAAGACAGATATTGGCGCAGATCTCTCTTGCCATTCACATGCATCACCCTCTCTGCTGGGATTACTGTTAGAACTCAAGAGAAGCCGAGAAAGACCCAGTGGTTAGAACACTAGCTGGATCAGCCATATTGAGGATAGAGAAGACATAGGAAAGGAAATTATGCCAAAAGTTCTGTGATTTTGCAACCATCTAGGAGACAAACAGAATAGGATGGGATGATAATGCAGTCATATGTAGGCTGAGGTCTAATTCACCAGCACTGTTACTAAGAGTCAAATGTTATTACTGTCGTTTGGTGCCATTGAGTCAATTCTGACTCCTAGCAACCCCATGCAGAACACAGTGAAGCCCTGCCCGATCCTGAGCCATTGTTCTTAGGTTTGAGCCCTTCAACACAGTCACTGTGTCAATCCATCTTGCTGAGGGCCTTCCTCTTTGTCACTGCCCCTCAACTTTACCAAGCATGATGTCCTTCTCCAGGGACTGGTCCCTTCTGACAACATGCGCAAAAGTCATGAGACCAAGTCTCGCCATCCCTGTTTCCAAGGAGTATTTTGTCTGGCCTTCATCAAAGTCAGATTTATTTGTTTTGTTTTTTTTAACATTTTATTAGGGGATCATACAACTCTTATCGCAATCCATGCATATACATACATCAATTGCATAAAGCACATCTGTACATTCTTTGCCCTAATCATTTTCTTTTCTTTTTTTTCTTTTCAATTTTTACATTTTATTAGGGGCTCATACAACTCTTATCACAATCCACACATATGCATACATCAATTGTATAAAGCACATCTGAACATTCTTTGCCCTAATCACTCTCAAAGCATTTGCACTCCACTTAAGGCCTCTGCATCAGGTCCTCTTTTTTTCCCCTCCCTCCCCACTCCCCCCTCCCTCATGAGCCCTTGATAATCCACAGATTGTTATTTTGTCATATCTTGCCCTATCCTGAGTCTCCCTTACCCCCCTTCTCTGCCGTCCATCTCCCAGGGAAGATTTGTTTGTTCTTTGGGCAGTCCATGTTATTATCAATATTCTTCACCAGCACCATAATTCAAATGCATTGATTCTTCTCCGGTCTTCCTTATTCAATGGTTAACTTTCACAAACATATGAGACCATTGATATTACCATGGTATGGTAGTTACATAATGTGGTGTCAATTTTAGGATTAAAAGTGTAGCCTGTCAATCAGAATATAACCAACGAGGCCTCTGTGTGGGCATGGCATTCTCCTGAGGATTCTGGGAACTACTGTATCCCTTCTTGGAGGTAGGAGACTCTTCTCTCTCTCTTTCTCTCTCTCTCCTCTCTCTCTCTCTCTCTCTCTCTCTCTCTCTCTCTCTCTCTCTCTCTCTCTCTCTCTCTCTCTCCTCATTCGCTGCATGACAGCCCTGTGGAGAAGACACATGGAAAGAGTCTGATGGCAGGCATTGCTGCTTTAGAGCTGAAAGAACCATGTGGAGACCCCTGCCACCATTGAGATGCTTCCACTGCCACTGGATCCAGAAACCTTCCCACCCACTGGCCTGTGATCTTCCTGTATTTGGCATCATTGCATGTTTCCTGAGTCTGAAGAAGACTTTATAAGTTGGTACTGGACATATGGGCCAATATTGGACTTATGGACTTGATCTGGAATTGGTTGGGATGTTTTCTCAGTGTTCAATTGCTATTGTATATGAAGTTGTTTCTTATGCACATATGAGTGTCTATGAATTTGTTTCTCTAGTCTACCCAAACTAACACACATGGCTTGGGTCTGGTGCAGCTTAGTCCTCAGAATAACATCCTTGCTTTTCAACACTTTCAAGAAGTCTTATACAGCAGACTTAGCCAATGCAATGTGTCCTTTGATCTCTTGGCTGCTGCTTCCATGAGCATTGATTGTGGACCCCAGCAGGACAAAACCCTGGGCAACTTCGAACTTGTCTCCACTGATCGTGATGTGCCCTATTGGACCCTTTTGAGAATTTCGGTTTTCTTTACATTGAGTTACAAGAGCCAATTACAATATCCAAAGGTAGTGGGAATGAGATGGCCCAGAATTCCTGCCCTGGAATTACAACTTGGCAGAGCCAGAGAAAAACAGTTTCCATGACAACCCCTGTGTGTCAAAGTGCAGCTTTAGTCTGTAGGGTTTTCAGGGATCATGACCTGTCAGAAGTAAATTGTCAGGCCTTTCTTCCAAGGCTTATCTTGGGGTATTGAAACCACCAACCTTCAGTTGGTAGTTAAACACTACCCCACCATTTGCCCCACTCAGGGACTTCAGAGTCAGAGAAATGCGCCTTTATTACTCTCAAGCACTCCCTGCCATCGAGTCAATGCTCCTCATAGAGGCACCCTGTGAGTTGCTGAGACTGTAACTGTTTAGCGAATAGAAAGCCCAGGTGTTCTCTTGCGGGGATGCTGGTGGTTTTGAATGGCCAACCATGCAGATTATAGCCCAACGCTAACCATTACACCACCAGGGCTCCCCCCTGAAACTACTGACTATTGTGTGGTCCTCAGAGCCAGGGCTGTCAGAGCACATTTACTCTGGGAAAGGGAGTTGGGAAGAGGTGGGGGAGGGGAGTTGAGCAGCATGCGTTCAAAGGACCAGGTTACTCATTCCACCTAGTTTCAAATAGTCAATCATTATTTTTAAATGTTACAATGTAGATCTATTTTATTGATTTATAAAGTATCCACAAGACATGTGGTGGTGTCCAGCTCCAAAAAAATAGGTGTGAGCCATTTTCCATCTCACTGACCACAAGGTTTAGGCCAGTCACCACCACCACCAACATAAAATTATATAAACCATCCGGAATAGACATTGGAGGCAGAATACTTTCTCCCTCTCTCTCTCTCTCTCTCTCTTTTTTTTTTTTTGGCACCACTAAATGACACACAGCATCTGCACAATCTGTTCATACATCTTATCATAGCTGGATTGTGAAGCTAACACTCATACAAAATCCTCGAGATAAGTTAGATTTCAGACTCTTCCCCAGCAGGGTTCTGATATAAAGAAGAAAGTTGGAGATCAAGTCATCTTCGGAGACTGCCTGAGAGAGATGAGAGACACATCGTCGGACAAGGAGCTCTGCTTGGTGGCGGCCCATGTGTGCTCACAAAAGGAAATGTCCACAGTCACGAAGATCCTCAGCCCTCTCCCAAATGTCTTTGAGAGGAAACTAATGGGAAAAGCCACAGGCTTGATAGACAAATAAAGACATTGCCCTCCCCCAACCCCCACCCACCATCCTGATTTTTTCCCTCTGAGAAAAAGGAAAATGATAGAGGGGATCTCTCTGGCCCAAAGCTGAGAGAATTCGGAATAAAAACCATTGGGATCAGGGCCTAGGGCACTTTCTTGCATTCATAACCAACCTGCTGTCCTTTAAACCAGAGAAGATGTTTAATAAGATGCGGTGGAGTCCTGGGATGAGAAGCAGCAAACATTGCCTTTTTAAAATCCAGAACATTCTCCATGGTTTCATGGAATTCCCAATGAAGCCCCAAAGGGACAAGCAATAAACCCTACTTTCTTAAAAATAAAGATATTACAAATATCCGAGCATAAAAATATTGAAGTTTTCTGTTCAAACGTTTCTCCAGCCAACACGTCAGCCTGCAGTTCTCTGCCATCCCAAGACGTTCCTCTCAGAATGCACACCTGAGCATCAGACAAGGTCAAATGGCCCTCCACTCGGGGGCGCGAGCTCGAGACGCCCTTTAACAGCAACATTTTAGCCATGACTGATGTGGACACTCGGAGGTTTTTAATGGGCCACTTGCAATGAACACAGAAGATGCTCTTTAAGGAGCTGTCTTTCATACTTGCTGTGCAAATCATTTCCATAAATGTGCGAGTTTATTGATCTGAGCACACCATCCCTAGATGGAAAGACTGCAAGATCGTTTTGTTTGTCATCCAATATTTCAATACCGATAAGACCACGCTTTGGAGAATTTTCTCTCTTGCAGAAATGTTGCTTTTTACAAAGTCAGTCTGTTCATTTGTTTTTGTATTGTTTCTAGTTCGGAATCTAAAATACCTCTAACTACATGGTTAACAGCACTTAGGGAAAGGACCCCAATTCTCATTTCTCTTCATCATTTCCACAGCATCTAGAACAATGCTTGCTATAAAGAAGGAATGTTAAATGAAGATTCATTGTACTCTGAGATCCAAAGATTCACTCTATGTTCAGTGTTAGGGCATCGAACTCCAACTAAACATTAGAAAAAGAAATTAAGAAGGATGAATTGAAAGGATTCTATATAAAAAAATCCATTTTGAGCTGGTTGGATTTAATCAGTACAGTTGAAAAGGCCATATAATTATGGAAAAAGCACAACAAGGAGGGTAAATAAAAAGCATAATTTCTGCTTTTTATTCCTAAATTGTTCTGGCATATAGTTGGTATTTACTAAATGTTTTCTGGATGAGTGTATTTTGTCACTTTCTATTAAAATATAAATGCCAAATTCAAAGAAATTCCTTTCCTCTGTGAGAGAAAAATCTCCTTTAAGTCCCCCTGCCTTATCACAAGAAATCAGATATACAAAGCATGAAATAAATGAAAAGTTTTCTCATTTTTGCTATGATGGATGGTTTTCTATAGTGAAAAGGGACTGAAAATATCATTTATTTATTTATTTATTTAGCCAGCATTATTTACTGATTTCCGTCTACTTAATCAGTTAGTAATTGGAAGAGAGGACCAATATTCTAGTTTTCACACCTAATATTGGCAGCAAATAAGAAAAGGAGGAGAAACAGCTCCAACCTAGAATTACTTTGGGTTCTTCCCTTTTCTTCTTGGAATGGCTGCCATTCTCACCCCCTCCCATCTGCCCCCTCCTCAGTTGCTCAACATTGGCAAAAATCACCCATTTAATTAAGTACTTACAGATACTTTGGTTTGCTTAAATATTATGTGTTCATAGACCCCATTTGGTACTTCATGGGTGGCTCTGGCTAGCTGGGCAGGAAAGGATTGATAGTTGAAAATTGAGCAGTAACAGCAGTAGGTGATGGTACAATTCTGCAGAGTTATCATAGTGTTTATTAGCCTGTTTGCTATTTTTATGATGTACCTATAATTAAGCAATCTATTTAATCTAAAATAACTCTGGAATATACCAAAGTAATCCAGTTTGGTTAGCTATTACTAGCTATGTGATCACAGATTCCTTATGCATAAATATTATCCCTTTTAATATCAATTTTATCTCATATGAAGCTTATATAAAGTATGTGGTGAATTTTCTAGTTATATTAAAGATTGTTACAGAACGAATCTCTCAATATAATAAAAATAAGTGTTAGGCTCATTTCTCTAGAGAAGCAAAACCAGCGCCACTTGTATGCGTACGTATGTACATAGACAGAGATTTGTATTTTTAAGAAATGGCCCACACAATTGTAGAAATGAGTACCTTTAATCTGATTCAAGACCATGGGGCAGGTATAAGCTAGATGCTTTTCCTGACTCGTGTAGCTACAGGGGCTGATGAACAGAAGGCAGGAAGATGAAGCAGGAAAATCACAGGCTGACGGATGTGGACCTGAATGAATCCAAGGTCAGCTGCCCACTGATGATGCCTGGAATTGGCAGGTGATATAACAGGAGGTTGACTAACCAGATGCAGGATCCAGATCCAGGAGAAGTCCGTACCAAGAGGAGGCCACACCCTGGATAACATCACAAATGTATCAAGTCTGTGACCTGATTAAGGAGGCAGTGCTCTGCTGGTTTAGTGATTCCCCAAATGGGGCTGCTAACCACAGGTCCACCCTTCAAAACTACCAGCTGCTCCTCAGGAGAAAGAGGAAGTGTTCTACTCCTGTGGGGAGTTGTTGCAATCTCTGAAGCCAACAGAGGCAGTTCTACCCTGTCCTGTAGGTTGCTATGACTCAGAACCAACTCGGTGATAGTGAGTTCGGTTTTCTGAGTCGACTTCATTCTTCCCACAACTGGCTGCTTCGTAGAAGATCCCATTATGGAGTTGACACACAATGTTAGATCATATCATGAGAGAATCCTGGCCGGGTCAAATCGACATGAAACCTAATAATCAGGGTTAATTAACCTAGAAATGAAGGTTTCTTGGAGTGAGAGGGGGCTGAGACCATTTGGAAGAGGGAAGGACCCATACGACGGATCACTCATTATGAGTAATTGTAATGGGAATAATTTAAAGGTCGCAGATGACATCATAAGATTTAATTGATTTATTTGCTTTGAAGTATAATATTTCTTCACTTTGTGTACAATTTTCAATTATGTCTACCGCCTACATTTTCCAATTTTGGTTGAAGATTAATTATTATCCTTTATGCCAAATGTATACATGTAAGTTCTAAGATATCACTGTTTAGGCTAACTATAGTTACATACCAAACCAGAAAACAGCAGAAATCTGTTTTATTAGGTAATTATTGGAATCACCTAACAGCAAAAATTAAAATTAAATAATTATAGATATAGCTAAACCTCCAGATTGTAAAAGCAATTTCTTCAAGTGATTTAAAGTTATGTGCAATTTCCAACTTCTCGATACATCAGAGAGAACATATGCAAATGTATCCAATTTGGCATTTGCGGGAGAAAATCCCTTAGATGCAGAGCTCCATTGGCTGAGAAGATAGGAATGTCACTTTGGTTTTGCTTGAAAATTAACACTTCCTCTCACTGACATTTAAGACCCATAATTGGCTGTGAAGTGCTCAGGGAAGGTTTTAGATGAACTGTGGCATATATATTTTTAAAATGCAATTATTAAACTGAATTTGTAGCTCTCTACTGCATTGTCCTGTTGATGTTGACCTTTCCTCGCCTTTGTGTTTTCTCGACTGTTGGAAGGGATGGCTCTTTTCCTAAGATGATAGCACTTGAATCAAACACTTTTTGCAGATCCTAATAACACCAGGGCTTGGAAAGTAACAGAAAAGCCTGCAAGGCCCCTCCAAAGTGTCTATCATTTCATTTTTGCCTTAACTCCAGTCATATTTTTAAAACTATGAGACATGCAACCAAATTTTAATCATATATTATAAGATGGAGAACAAGAAACAAGCAAGAGAAAAAGATAAGGTAACATAGAACAAGAACCTCAAACAATATGTACCTCTACACAAAACGCTTCCATTTCTATTGCTATAAATAAATTTAGAATGCAAAATAGGCAAAGGACAAGCCAACATAATAAAATGAAGAAGCAAGATATGATTGGAAAAGATTGTTATCTTTTTTTCCCTGACCCTCAACTTTAAATTTTACCCCTATTTTTTATCCCCAATACTTAGAGAGTTCAGGAAACAAAAACGCAGGTATAATCCATCGTCTAGTCCATGACTTCTAACCCAGACACAATCCAGTTTAAAATTACCAACTGTTAGTTTTAACATATATCTTCAATAAATGTTTTTTTGAACACCTACTCTGTGACAATTTCTAAGTAGTCCACTTTCAGTCTCCCATGTCCAAGCACATCATCAGATTCAGGCAATATCGGAAATGAATGGAAATCATCTGATTAATGTAGCGAGCTGATCAATTGATCATATTTATAAAAAATGATTGAATTAAAATGAATGGTATACCAATATTTGACAGCCATATTGCAATTCTTGCAAGTGTATAAAATTATATATATTGAAAGCTATTTTCAGTTTTATATTGATATTTAGATTTGGGAATCTAAGGGAAAATATGGAAGTATATATAAAAAACTGCTACCTGAGAGGTTGTTATTTATATAACATTTTATGTGTTGAATGTACTTTGAAAGATAAGCAAAAAATTGTTCTCACTGCCTATTTTTCACTCGAGTGTTTTTAAAACTTGAAATTCTAGGAGGACTAAACTCTAAATCTAAATTTATTTTTAAATGTACTTAATGGAATTAAGATAACCATACACTTCCACCTCTGAATACTATAAAATAGTCACCACATAGTTTTGAGTCTCACGCAAGGGTACTTTCCTTTGTCAATAAGAAACAGAAAAGTTAGGTCAGTCTTCGCTTCTATTTTTTCTGACTAAATTACAATAGTAAAAGGAGGACTGTAGAGAATATATGAATGTCCAGGGCTAATGAAATTATATTGGCTCCCCGTCCTTACATGTAAGACCCAAATCATCAATTTAATTTTACCTAAAAATAAAACTCTCTAAAAATTCTCTGAGAATTTGTATATACAGATATTTGGGGGAGGATGGCTCTGAAAGCGTGGTGCAGGTGAAGCATGGAAGTTAACTCACCAAATGCACTCCTGCCAAAGAGTCCATTTGGAATCATAGTGACTCATTTGGCCAGAGTCTATCTGCTCCCGAGGGTTTTCATCTAAACCTTCATGGGAGCAACTCCCACCCCAAACCCCAAACCCCCCAAAAAACCCACTGCTATAAAATTGATTCCAACTCATATCAACTTTGCATAAAGTTTCCAAGGTAAATCTTCATGGAACAGGCAGCTTCATTGTGCTTCCACTCTAGATGAAAAGAAAGGTAAATAGTGTAGACATAGAAGTTCCAGTAGAGAGAAAGTAAAGTTGCTTTCAAGGTAGAATCACCCAATACCCCACAAGGACATCTGCATTTATCGCAGCAATACTCACAACGGCAAAAAAGATGGAAACAACTCATATGGCTGTCAGCAGATGAACTGGAAAACAGTGCTACATAAACACAACAGAATGCTTTGCAATTTAAAGAATGACAATAAACATGAGAAATGCTTTATACTATGGATGAATCTGGAGTGAAATTAATCAATCCCAAAGGACGAATATCACACAAGGCGACCATTATAAAAAGTCAAGAATAGTTTGTACATAGAAAGAAATGTTCTTGGATGGTTAGGAGGGGCTGGAAAGGAAGGAAACTTAATAAGTAGAAGGTAGACGCATAGGAACATGGGTAAAGGTGACATTCAATAAGTGGAGGCCAGCAAAAACTGATGGAGGCAGTGGAAGACACTGTGAGGAGCACAGCCTCAGAGGCAACAGAGGTAAGTTCTGTTATTTCACAATCAAGCAGAAATAGTTATATCTATGATGAAGCAAAAAGTTCATCACAGCCAAACAACTGGATCTTAAATGAGGAGAGTTTTAAAGAGCAACTCAGGAATGGCAAACCAAAAAAAAAAAATTGCAAACCATGGGGTCTGACTGATGATAATGAAGTAATTTTAGTAGCTGCATGGGTATAAACACAGGCGGAACAGATGTGGAAGGAAGAATATATAGAGGGTTGACAGAGGATCTATCTACGTGTGCATTTACTTCTGCTGCAAATATACCCATTAACATGGTGGAACATCCAAGCAGCAAAATCATGACCACTTCGTAGCCATAACCTAACACCCTGAGAGAATGTCAGCTGACATTGCCAGGTCTAAAAAAGGCAATGTTCTAATTCTGACTTTGATGAATAGGACTAGGGCTCTTAAAAATGAGCGAGAAGTCATCTAATGTGAAACTGTCGGTCACCCCTCATGTGGACAAAAGAAGAGAGACGAAATTTAAAGCTACATGTAGACAACCAGTGCAATAGACTAATGGACCACATGAGCATTAGCATCAATGACCTGGAGACTCCGAGAAGTAGAAATGGCCTGGCTGTCACTACCAACTTCTATGAAAGGGATCCCATTAGATGGCCCTTGGTAGAGTGGCAGAACAATATAGAACGAAACTAAAAATTGTCTGTCCTGCTGGGCAGATAGAGACCAGTAGAACTCCTGAGACTAAGGTTTTCAGTCACCCTTGGAATCTGGAACTGAATTCCTCACTTCTCTGACTCAATTTTTAAGCAAATCATAGATAGGTCTTTAAAGGGAAGAAATGCACTAGGAAGATTAGAATGCCTTGGATTCCTCAGCTATTTAAGATCAAAAGAACAATATTTATTCAAAGATCGAATTCAGAGGTGTTTTAAAGAAAGTAGATGAAAAATGGAAACACAGGGAGGAAGTGTTGTATGAGAGGTTACATTTTGAGAATTGCAATGTGATGGAAAACAATATGTGTCTGAGTTGTTTAATGGAAAGCTGACTTTTCTCTACAAATCTTAGCCCAATTTACAAACAGGTTTTCTTTAGTGGTGGGTGGTTTTTATTTTCTTTTAGGTACCCTTTTCTACTTTGCAGATTTTCTGAAATGATTGCAATTCTTGGAGCATGTGTGAGCACACTCATTTGGTCTTTGAAAGTATGTTATCATCAGCTAACTCAGTTGAAAGGAATCTTTTATCATAGTAGCACTGGACTGTCTGAATGCCTGAACTTGAAGCCCCTGATATGAACTCTTTGATGGTTTATCATCAGCATTATTCATACTAACATCTACATCTAGGGGGTGAAAAAGAAAACTCTGCCCTGTGATTCAATATTTAAATATTTGGGAGAATAAAAGTGAGCTGTTACTAGGTAAACACATTAATATTTACATTTAAATAAATATTGCCATACATGAAAATGAGAAGCGATTCTAGATTTGGAAGGCAAGTGAAATCCTCAGTCACATGACATCTGTGTTAATCTGGGTACTTTAGAGAAACAAATCCATAGAAACTCACATATAAGAGAGTTTCATCTAAAGGGTAAGTGCACATCAAGAAAACATCCCAACCCAGTGCTGCCTAAGCACACAAGTCCAACATTAACCCATATGTCTGACACCAATCCACAAAATCCTCCTCCATCTCACAAAACACACACTATGACGCAGACTGCAGGAGGAAAGCTGAATCAGTGAATGTGTAAGCATCTCAGCTTTGACAGGGGTCTCCACATGGCTGCTCCAGCACCCAGGACTGCATCGGGGTACATCCATGTGGCTTCTCCTTGGGGATGTTTTACCGGAAGTCAGCCCTGCCAGCTGAAGCAGGGAACTACTAAGGCAGCTCCACCCTGGTGTGACTATCACAAAACAAGTGACCTGAGAACTAGAAAGGTGAGGCTCACTGAGCCATTTATCTGCCCGCCCTTCAATTAACCCCACATGTGTCTATCAGCCAGGTTGGCACAATAAAGTAACTACCTCAACATCTACCGGACTTTTTATTTTAGGGTTCATGACTTCTTTGACAGAAGTCATTGTATTTCATTTCTCAGGAGAATAAAAGAAATAGCTCTTCATTAAAATAAACCCCCTAAAATAGGATCTTAAATGAGGGTAGTTTAAAGGTATTTCAAAAACTGCAAAACTTGAAGGCTAACTCTAAGAGTAATGAAGTATTTTAGTAGCTACCTAAAGGTGAGAAGTTCAAACCCACCTGCCCCGCTCTGAAAAAAGATGTGGCAGTGCATTTCCACATAGACTGCAGCATTGGAAACCCTATGGGGCAGTTCCATCCTTTTCTATAGGTCACTATCAGTCGGAATCAACCCCATAGTCACAGGGTTTATATGTACACATAAATATACATACACACCCATATATATACACATACATAGTGCGTATAGTTTTATGAGACCCTTGTCCATAGATATGCTTCCGTACTTATCACTTCAAAGTGCAGTGTTGATGTCTGAAGGAGCCCTGGGGGCGTAGTGATTATGCACTGGGCTGCGAGCCTCAAGGTGAGCAGTTTGAAAGCACAGGTTGCGCCGCGGAAGAACGACAAAGCTTTCTACTCCCATGAAGAGTTCTAGGATCAAGAAACTCACGGAGCCAGTTTCACCCTGTGCTACAGGGTCGATGTGAGGTGTCATCAACTCCGTGCCAGCAAGTGCCAGCATTCACCAGTCTCATGCTAGACTCTTCATGGGCTACCTCCATTTACTGTATCGCTTCCCCACTTCTTTGCGGGCATCCCAAATAGGTATTGTACACTAGTCCTTGCCCGAGTGTGTGCTTCTTGATCGAGAGAGTTAATTTGCTGACTAGTGTGGAAACATGTGGTAGGCATTATGTATAATACATTTATCAAAATGTACTTTTATAAACCTTGGGGGTTATATTCATTGTCAACCCACATTAACCTCGCTAATTGCACATTGTTTCTTGACGATTCCTCCAGTTTTCTAATTAAAGGTTTGAACTATTACTCATATTGAAAGGTACATATTCAAGGATGCTCAAAATTACTTAAAAATGGATATGACACAATTAGCATTAAGAATCATAAAAATAATGTACACCGCAAAAGGGATATTGAATCTAAAAGATCCCTGTTTTGCTGGACAATGGTCACTGGGTGGCAGGAGCAGGAATATTTCTGAGCCCTCGAGGATAGTCTGGAACAATGGAAAGATAATTTCAGGGAATTAGGTCAGCAGGTACTTAACAACTGGTTTAGAAGAATTTCAAAATTTTAATAACCAATAATGCTGTACTGGGACACAGTAGAGGAATATTCATATATTCCTATACCACGAAAAGTTCTTGTATCACATATATTATAATCAAGCCATCTAGCATTATTTCCTACTGGATCCCTAAGGTTAGCTTGTGAAATAACTGTCAAAGTAACGATTTTAAAAACTATCAAAGAAAAAAAACATGAAAATATGGATAACTTAAAATAGAATACAGACAGGCTTTCAATCCGACAAAATGACTGTCAACAAAGTGTACATCCTCCTGGCACTGTGAGTGCAACTCTGTGACATAAATAAACATAACCTGCCTATTGAAACACAATAGCCTTCTGATTGGAACATTTCCCTATTTGTACTGTGCTATAAACACAAAAGACTTTACCCAGCGTTGAGTGCTAGAGACAGAGATGAACAAAAACACCCAGTGGCTAAGAAGGTTTGTAATCTCTAAGTACTACAAAGGAATTCAGAGGCTGGCAGTTGGTCAAGGCTGAAAGACAAGGTGAGTGCTTTTGTTATCAGAATGATTTGCTACAAACTTGGGCAATTAACTCAAGTGCCAAAGATGAAATTGAATGAAAAGATATTGTCCCTCACATAAGTGTAAAGAAAAGAAGGAAAAGAAAATAAAGAGGTATACGCTGTATCGAAAATTCAGAATTTACAGTTTTCAGCAATACTATATTAAATGCAAGTACAGCGTCTTATCTAGAGAAGGGGGAAGGAAGATCAGATGGAGATGAACTGACTCTTACTGAGCTTATTCAAAGAGATAATAAACAAAATGGGTTTTGTATTAGACTTCAACACCAGCTGTTTAAAAATAATATTCTGCCTGTGGAAAAAGTAGTTTATCTATGAATCACGAATTACTTTCAACATCTCACCACATGCACACAACTTGTTTCACCTAAGAAAATAAAACTATCTAATATTGTCAATATAGACCACACAGCAACTCTTTCATTTATGTCTAAATCATACACCAGGCATTTAAAGGTTATTCCCCTGGGATGTCATAAGTACAATGTTGGATGAATCGCATTCCCTGTGACCAGACTACTCTCATCAATGGTGTTTGTTTGGCTTGGTTTATTGGTTAGTCAGTAAATTAGTGACAGACATGTGGTAGCCCACCACCCCAAATATAAAACATTTAATCAGAGCACACCCTTCTTGACTCTGCCACCCAATATAACTGTCACAGAAACTATGTCTTTAATTTTCTTTGAAAATATTTGTTTAATCTGTATGTATTCCTACAACTATCTGTGGCTTTTGTTTGTTTAGTTTTATTCTTTAATGTTACTGAAAGGATATCACACTACACACAATCTTTTGGGTTTCATTTTTTACTGTAATATTGCCATGCTATTCCATGGTGTTATTTTTTGAAGTGTTCAAGTATTTAATTTTGCTTGGATAAACAATCAATGCTCATGGAAGTAACAGCCAAGATATCAAACAGTGTATTGCGACTGCAAAATTTACTACACAAGGCCTCTTTTACGTGTCGAAGAACAAGAATGATGCTTTCAGGATGAAAGTTCAACTGGTCCAAGCCATGGTGTGTTCATTGATGAAAGTTGAACTACGAATAAGGAAGAGGAATCAATGCAGGTTCATTATGGTGTTAGCAAAGAAGATTCCAAGTACTGAGCGCTGCCAGGACAAATAAATGGTGTGGAAGAAGTAAAGCCAGAATACTCCTAGACATGAGAATGCTCTTCCCTACTTTGGACATGTCACCAAGAGAAACCAGTCCCTGGAAAAAGATTCCATGCTTAGTCAAGGAGCAGATTCTTGAAAAAGAGAACGATCCTCAGTGAGAGAACTGGGTGCAGGGGCTGCAGCAGTGAGCGCAAACATGCCAAGGGTGAGAATGGGGCAGGACTCAGTAGGGTTTCTCCTGTTGTGTACAGGGTGGCTACTAGTGAGACCCGGCATGATCACACCTAACAACAACTCTTGTTGCTATAAGCTATGAATTTTGACTACCAGTAATATTCAATTGTGTGAATACACAATTTATTAACTGATCTTTCCTCCATGCTATGGATTGAATTATGGTCCCGAAAACGATCATCTGGATTCACGCTTAGTATCTCCAGGAGCCCTCGTGACACAGAAATTATGAGTTGGGCTGTGATCCACATGGACGGCACTTCAAAACCACCAGCAGCTCTACCAGAGAAAGACTGCACTTTCTACTCCCCTGAAGAGTTACAGTCTCAGGAAACCCACTGGAAGTTGCAATAAATCAACACTGACTCGATGGCCATGAGTTTGTTTGCTTTTTGTTTGTTTAGTATCTCTAGATGTTGGGAAATACTGTCATGTGTCACATAACATTTGTTTGGGCAATGCCCAATCATTCATCTATATAACCTGTGGTCCCATTAAGTTATAAGAGAACTCATGACTTCCAGTCGGATGATAGAATAGAGCAGATGTAGTGACTGCAGTGTCGTCGGTGCAGCATCTGCATCTCATGGACCTCAAATACCAAGTGATTTTCCTGTTAGATTTATAATGCTACAGAACATGTATAACTTGAAATACATATGTCCTGATACTCCTAATCCATGCCTATGCCACCAATGTATGCATACATTGTGCAGTACTCTCTGTTATTAATTTAATATAAACATTTCCTACAAAAAAATAAAGTATTCTGTACCACACCCAGCCTGTGCGACCATGAGGCGTCGAAGGGATCAGGTATAAGGCATCATCAAAACAAAACAAAAAAATATCTTTCCATAGTGAATGAGGGGGGTAGTGCAGAGTGGAGCCCATTTGTCAGCCACTGGAGATCCCCAAGGGGAGGAGACGAGCCAGTTAAGGTGCAATGTAGCAATGATGAAAAATATAACTTTCCTGTAGTTCCTAAAGGCTTCCTCCCCCCACCCTCCCCCCACTATCATGATCCGAATTCTACTTGCAAGTCTGGCTAGACCAGAGGATTCACACTGGTGCAGATAGGAGCTGGAGGCACAGGGAATCCAGGGCGGATGATGCCTTCAGGACCAGGGGTGTGAGGGAGAGTGGGTTGGAAAGAGGGAACCGATTACAATCTACATGTGACCTCCTCCCTGGGGGATGGACAACAGAAAAGTGGGCGAAGGGAGATGTCAGACAGGGCAAGATATGACAAAATAATAATTTATATATTGTCAAGGGCTCATGAGGGAGAGGGGAGCAGAGAGGGAGGGGAAAAAAGAGGACTTGATGCAAAGGGCTTAAGTGGAGAGCAGATGTTTTGAAAATGATGAGGGCAACGAATGTACAGATGTCCTTTACACAATTAATGTATGTATGGATTGTGATAAGAGTTGTATGAGCCCCTAATAAAATGATTTTTAAAAAGTACCGCCATATAGAAATATTGACTGATCTTGAATACCTAATGTTAAATGCAAAACATGTGAAGTTAACATAGCAGTATTATTGTGACAGGTAAATTTACATTTATAAAAGTCACTAATAATAATTAATTTATAGGCCACACTATCTTACTGAAAGTATAATTATAATGTTTAAATTTCTCTAATATTTCTTCCATTTCAACTCCTTTTAATCAAATAATATGAGGTGAATTCAAAAACTTTGTGGAGAAATAGAATGAAAAGATAGTAGAATTTTTCCATAAATATTTTGAAGCCCCCAATATATGTTAGTGACTGAACAAACTATAGATTATTGTGTAATAATATAAGCATAAAAAGTACAAAATACATAATAATTATTCTCTTGCGGGAGATTTAATTGTGTTCTTCCCCTGTTGGACCAATGGTTTAGATCTCAGCTGCTAGCCAAAAGGTCAGTGGTTCCAACCAACCTAGTTGCTCTATCTGAATAGTGACCTGGAGTCTGCTCCCATAGAGATTAGAGCTTTGAAAGCCCTATGGTTCTGTTTTACTCTGGCTGCACATTGTTCGGAGTTAGACTCAACACAACAGCACACAACACTAGACACAAATGCTCTCACATTCTCCAGGCCTATTTATCTTTTTCTGAATGCTAGCGGTCACCATCTTTCTAGCAAACTAGTCATGTTTACTTGGCATTGCTATAACAGGGAAACAAACAACAACACAAACAAACAACAACACCAACCAACTTCCACCCCGCCACAATTTAAGATACTAGAAGTCCAAATTCAGGGTGATAGATCTAGGGGGAAATGTTTTCTCTCTCTGTCTCTGTCTCTGTCTCTGTCTCTCTCTCTCTCTCTCTCTCAGCTTTGGAGAAAAGTTTTGTCTCCTCAGCTTCTACTTCCTAGTTCCCTGGAGAACGTCCTGTATTTTGCCATCTTTTTTACTCTGTTACCTGCTTGTCCTGATCTGCTCTTTTTATGCAAGAAAGCTTCAAAAAGTGTGTGGAAAATGCCATTATCTTTCTATTAGATTTTCCCTACTAACTTGGTGAAGCTCCATTGACTGACTCAAGACACACCCTACACATATCCTGTCTTGTTAACACAGTAAGACTACTCCTTCCCAAATAGGATTGTATAACCACAGGCACAAAGTTTAGGATTTACAATACATACTTGGGGGAACACAATCAAATACATAATAACATACAAGACAATTTCAACTCTATTCAACCCTAAACGCAATCCTGGTTACATGAAAAATTTTCAAATAATAGTTTTTCCCCAATTATATAGACGGTCAGATCCTACCACTGACCACATAGAATCTCTCTAAGAAAAGTCTACAGCTGTGGAAACATCGCTAAGTGATTCTAATGGATAGTGAGTCAAATACTTATTTTTTTCCAATAAGCCATTGAGTGGCAATGATTCTCTCTATTGACAATGTGTCTCATTTGTGTTTCTTTTCTATCTACATTGCTACTACCTCACTTGAGTCTTATTGTCTTTCACTTGGATTATTTTTTTTCTTAACTGCTTATATTATAGCCTATATCTCTGTCAAGTCATTTTAACAATGGAAAATAAAGGAAGAATTGTGACATCGCTGTTTGGTTTTGGTTTTAAGTGTTTGTTGATGAGGGACTTGGTTATTACGGTTGTGTTAGACAGGGTTCTCTAAAGAAACAAAACCATTTAGTCCACAGAGCAGTACAAACGGCTCAGTGCAACTCACTTCCATGAGATAGTTAATACACTGGCAGTCCTTCAACTCATGAGGAGTGCTGGGTACAAGTCAAGAAATACAGCCAGTCTAGTCACAGCAAGGTATGTCACCAATAGTCAGCCAGATGACAGGGTCTGACAGTCCCCAGATCAAGTGATGTATACACCAGCAGTTTGGTGAAACAGGTCTTGGAGGAACCTCAGATATAGCAGCACAGTCCACGGGTTGGGCAGTGTAGTTCACAAGTTGAGGCAGAGAACTAACTAAGGTAACCACACACCGGTCCAATCATCAGATAGCAAACAACAGAAAGGTGAGGCTCACCGAGTCATTTATCTCTTTGCCCTCCAATTAAACGGCAACCTTATTAGCCCCACAGGTTGGCACAATAAACCTACCTATCACAACAGTATAGTAATTGGAGTGTGAGCCAAGACAGTGAGAAAAGAAACAATAAACAATGTTGTAGGCGAAAAGGAAACAGATAAACTTGGAAATATGGCAGAATTAAGAGTGGATGGGAAGGAGTAAATAAATATGACAGTTTATAGTGTGCATATCTAGGATGATGGTTACCTCTTTGATGAGGTACTTAAAAAGAACTTTCTGTGAGTGATTTCAGTTATGGATACAGTAATTAAGATACATCTTGAGATGCCATTTAATGTTTGTTTGTTCCCTTTCAGAACATCATAGAAGTGATGTGTGAAGTTATAGAACAGGATTAGACTGTGAAAACATGAAACAGGGAATGAAACAAAGGATATCAGAATAAATCCAAATTTAGGACATATGCAACTAAAGAACTAGAAGACTGGACAAGCTGGTCCTCACTTAGTTCACCCAAATTCTAGATTGTGGCCACCATGAATGTTATTCAGCATATACGTTTAGAATTTCTCTGAGGACTGAGTCCCGTTGCAATTAGTCACCACCATATAATTAACGTTAGTCAGTGAAATAATATTCAATACCTTCTATTATATGAGATCAATGATGCATTATGCTGGGTAAATCTGCTGCACAAGACCTCTTAAAGTGCTGAGAAGTAAGGATTTTACTTCGGAGACTAAGTACACCTGACCTAAGCCAGGGTGTTTTCAACTGCCTCGTTTGCCTGTGAAATTTGGATACTGAATAAGAAGGGACAAAGAAGAATCCATGTGTCTAAATTATGGGGTTGGGGAAGAATATTGAAAGTACCTGGGAGATGGACGGCAGAGAAGACGGGGAAGGGAGACTCCGGATAGGGCGAGATACGACAAAATAACAATCTGTGGATTATCAAGGGCTCATGAGGAGGGGGGAGCGGGGAGGGAGGGAGAAAAAAAAGAGGACCTGATGCAGAGGGCTTAAGTGGAGAGCAAATGCTTTGAGAGTGATTAGGGCAAAGAATGTGCGGATGTGCTTTATACAATTGATGTATGCATATGTGTGGATTGTGATAAGAGTTGTATGAGCCCCTAATAAAATGTAAAAAATTTAAAAAAAGAAAATGATTAGGGCAAAGTATGTACAGATGGGCTTTATACAATTGATGTATGTATATGCATGGATGGTGATAAGAGTTGTATGAGCCCCTAATAAAATGTTTAAAAAAGGAAGAAAAAAAAAAAAGAAAGTACCATGAACTTCCACAAGAAAAACACAAATCTATCTTGGAAGAAGTACAGCCAGAGTGCTCCTTGGAAGCAAGGATAGTGAGACTTCTTCTCATGTTCCGGTTCCAGGGAAGGCGTCATGCTTGATAAAGCAGATGGGTAATGAAAAAGAGGCGGGCCCTCAATGAAATGGATGAACAGTATGGCTGCGACAATGCGCTCTAGCATAAGAACACTTGTGAGGATGGTGCAGGGCCCGGATGTGTTTCATCCCATGGTGCCTGGGGTCACTCAGTCAGAACCGACTCAACAGCATTATTCCTTTTAGTCATTTAAAACTTTTCCTTTTTAAAATGTTCTTTATTGTGTTTCCTCCCTTGGTAGAAATTATTTGCACCTGTAGATGTCACTCCTACCCAGCTGAGGTGTTGACCATAAGCAGAACCCCATTCCAACTATGTCAAAGATTTGGTGTGGTGAGGAAAACCCTTGGTTAAAACAAAATATTAAAATTGGGACGCAGGTGTTATTTATGTAGACAGCATAACCGAGATGGTTCTTCTTAAATATGAAGAAAATAACAATGAAGAAGTTTCAAAAAGATATTATAGTTGGTCAAACCAAAATTAGAATTCTGATATTTATCATGGCCCATTGCTTCTGCTTCTACCTCAGAAGGGAGAAAATCAAGAGAGCAGCTGTTTAAAAAAGGAGAGAGAGAATGAGACTAGCTTTTGAAATGAAATATGACACAGAGGCCACCAAGGAGGAAGTCATATGAGGGCCTAGAAAGTCATTTTGAGAAAAAAACTGTGGTTTTAGTAGAGTAGTGAGAGGAAATAATCCAAATATAAGTGGATTTAAAAACAATGCATGTTGAATGGAAACAAGAAATAAGTATAAAATGTTTGTCAGAAGAGTTTTCTCAAGAAAAAATGAGCATGTAGGGATACTAGAAAGTTGGTTTGTCTTTATGTTTGTTCACATGGGGATCGCACAGTGAAGAGGAAAGTCTTTCCATTCATCTTCAAAAAGGACATTTTAAGATATATTTGAAGTATAATGCTCTGATAGGATTAAATATATAAATACACACACAAATAACTTAAGAAAACTAAAGGAATCTAAACAATACAATTATTATTCAAATTTATGCCCTAAGAATTAAAGCTAGTGATGTAGAAATTGGAGAATTCAACCAACATTTTCAGTTGATCAAACGTGTAATAAAGATGCACTGACAATTTTCGGTAATCAAAATGCAATGGAAACAAAGAAAGGAACAATAATTGGAAGCTATCATCTTGGTGATAGAAATGAAGGTAGAGATTGCATTGGAGAATTTGGCAAAACCAAGGATATACTTGTAGCAAATATCTATATCAATAATGCAAAGGGTGACTCTACACATGGACGTCTCCGGATGGAATCCACAGAAATCAAATGGATAACTTCTGTGTAAAGAGATGATGGAGAGTACAACATCAGCAGCCAAAGTCAGCGCAGGGGGTGACTGTGGAACAAATCAACAATTTCTCAGATGTAAGTTCATTTCAAGCTGAAGAACATGAAACAAGTCCACAAGAGTCAAAATATGACCTTGAGTCTATCCCATCTGAATTTGAGCACATCTCAAAGAAAGATATAATACATTGAACACTAATGATAGAAGAGTTGATGAGCTGTGGGATAACATCAAGAACGTCATGGATATCAGAAGACTCTGAAAATCACTCTTAATTATAGAGTAGCTAAAGCAAATGGAAGAAACGAAGTAATGAGCTAAACAGAAAACTCCAACAGGCAGCAAGACGATACAAAATGTTTATAATGAAATGTGCAAAAGCCTAGAGTTAAAAACTAGAAAGGAATAATACGCTCAGCATATCTAAAACTGAAAGACTGCAAGAAAAACATTCAGGCTTCCACCTGCAGTGATGAAAGATTCTATGGGGCGAATATTGAATGATGCAGGAAGCATCAAATAAAAGAGAAGAATATACAGAGTCACTGTTCCAAAAAGAACTATTAGACATTCTACAATTTCCAGAAATAGCACATGGTCAGGAATCAATGGTACTGAAGGAAGAAATTCAAGGTGTACTGAAAGTATGAGCTGACAACAAGGCTCTAAGGAGTAATGAAATACCAATGGAAATGTTCAAAGAACCATTGAAGCACTTACTTTTCTATGCCAGGAAATTTGGAAGATACATACTCCACCAACTGACTGGAAGAGATACATACCAAAGAAAGGTTACCTAACACAATGCTCAAATTATACTATAATAACAATTAATATCATATGCAAGTAAAATTTTGTTGAAGATCATCCAACAGTTGCAGCAGTACATTGACAAGGAGTTGCCAGAGGTTCAGGGTGGATTCAGAATAGGCCATGTAACAAGGGATATCATTGCTGACATTAGATGGATCTGGACCCAAAGCAGAGAATACCAGAAAGATGCTTACTTGTGTTTTGTTGGCTATGATAAGGCATTCTGATGTGTGGATCATAACATACTATATATAACCTTGAGGAAAATGGAAATTCCAAAACACTCCCTTGTGCTCTGGTTTGTGCAAACAGAGCGAGGGGATACTGCAAGGTTTAAAATCAAGAAAGGTGGGCATCAAGGTTGTATCCTCTCACCATACTTATTCAATTTGCATGCTGAGAAAATTGTCAGATAAGCTGAATTATATGAACAGGAATGTGGTATCAGGAAGGCTTATTAACAACCTTTGATATTTAGAGAGTATAACTTGTCTAACTGAAAGTGAGGAGGACTTGAAGCTTTTGCTGGTGAAAATCGAAGTTATAGCCTTCAATGTGGATTACAACCCAATGTCAGCAAGAACAAAGCCTCAAAACTGGACTAATAGATAACATCATGATAAACGAAGAAAAGGTTAAAGTTGGCAAGTATTTTGTTTTGCTTGCATCCTCAACCAATGCTCAGGGAAGCAGCGGTCAAGAGATCAAATGACACATTGCATTGGATAAATCTGCTGCACAAGACCTCTTTAAAGTATTGAAAAGCAAGGACCAGGGTGAGCCTGACCAAACTCTGATATTTTCAGTTGCTTCATAAGCATGTGAAAGTTACACATTAATTTGGAGGCTGGAAGAAAAAATCAATGTGTTTGAATTATGATGCTGACAAAGAATATTGAAAATACCATGGATTTCCAAAAGGAAAAACAATCTGTCAGAAGAAATAGGGCCCAAGTGCTCTTTAGAAGCAAAGAGGAAGACACTTCATCTTACTTGCTTTGAACATGTTGTCAGGAAAAACTAGTCCCGGAAGAAGGACAGCATGTTTGCTAAAGTCGTGGAGCAGCGAAGAAGATGAAGGCCCTCAAGGAGATGGATGGACACAGCAATTGGCTCACACGTAGGAACAAGGATGAGAACAGCACAGCACAGGTTTCATTCTGTGGTGCACAGGGTCACTGTGGGCTGGGACCAACCTCACGGCACCTAACAACAACATAGCAGCTGCTGTGTACATTATGAAATCCAACATGTATCATTTATGGGCTTACTGATTTTGTCACTTTTCCTCTCCATTGATAATGCTTTTTTATATGTTCTGGGTCTCCCAGTCTAATTAAGAATATCTCTTGCATCTTTGGGTTTTCTTGCGTGATTTTTAAAAGTTTATTCTTTGCATTAAAATATTCATCTAGTTTGCCAGAGACACAATACCACTGGCACTCATATATCTAGATAGATGATAGATAGTTATCGGTAGAAAGAAAGATAGATAGAGAGAGAGATGATAGATGGATGGATATATAGCTAGATGGATGGATAGATAGCTAGATGGATGGATGGATAGATAGCTAGATGGATGGATGGATAGATAGATGGATAGAATAGATGAAAGAACTTTAAATCAAGAAAGAAGTTTGTATCATGAAAGCGGCCCAGCTTGGTACACTCGAGTCCATGGGTCAGATGCTAGGTGGAGCCTGTCAGCCCCTCTCTGTAGCAGGTGGAGGAAGCAATAAAGCAAAGCAGGAAGTTGGGAGACAGCAGGTCAGTGGGTGCAGAGCTGTAGGTGTAGCTGACTGCAGTCAGATATCTAGTATCTACTCATAAAAATGCAAAGATGTTTCAAAAATTGACCAAAAAATCAAACTAATCTGAAGCAAAACACTAAGGGGGTGCAACAGAACAGCCAGGGAATGGAGCGGCGAGGTCCCATGGAATGCTAAAGGTGGACTTTGGGGCCAGGGCATGGTACCCCAACAGACTGGACTGGAAAATACTCCTAAAGGCCAACAAACAATCCTTGGACTAACTACAAGCTTTTCTTTATTGTTGTGTTTTGTTTTGGGGTTTTTTTGTCACTGGTTTGTTGTTGTTGTAGTTTTGTTGTATATTGTTGCTTGGTTTTGTTCTGTCTTGCTTTTGTGCACGTTATTATCTCTGCAGGTCTGTCTAATTAAGATAGGCTGGATGAAAAATCTGGAGGAGAAAACAATGGGATGGAAAGTTCCGAGGGGATATGGGAGAGTAGGAGATGGGGGGAAAGGTAGTGGTGTTAACAAACCCAGGGACAAGGGAACAACAAATGATCCAAATTGGTGGTGAGGAGGGTGTGGGAAGTCTAGTAGGGCATGATCAAAGGTAATGAAACCAAGAGGAATTGCTGAAACCCAGGTGGGGACTGAGCAGCATAGTGGGACAGGAGGAAAGTCAAGGGAAATAGAGGAAAGAGCTGGGAGGCAAAGGGCATTTATACAGGTCTAGATAAAGACATGTTCATATGCAAATATATTTATATATGAGGATGGGGAAATAGATCTATGTGCCTATATTTATAAGTTTAGTATTAAGGCAGCAGAAGGACATTGGGCCTCCACTCAAGTACTCCCCCAATGCAAGAATACTTTCTTCTATTAAATTGGCATTCTATGATGCTCACCTTCCCGACACAGCTGCTTAAGACAAAGTAGGTAAATAAGCAAATGTGGTGAAGAAAGCTGATGGTGCCCCGCTTTCAAAAGATATAGCGTCTGGGGTCTTAAAAGCTTGAAGGTAAACAAGCAGCCATCTAGCTCAGAAACAACAAAGCCCACATGGAAGAAGCATACCAGCCTGTGTGATCACAAGGTGTCAAAGGAATTAGGTATCAGGCATCATCAGAACAAAAAATCTTACCATTGTGAATGAGGAGGGGACTGCAGAGTGGAGACCCAAAGCCCATTTGTAGGCCACTGGACATCCTCTTATGAAGGGTCTCAGGGAGGAGACGAGCCAGTCAGGGTGCAATATAGCAACAATGAAAATACAACTTTCCTCTAGTTCCTAAATGCTTCCCCGCACACACACACACACACACACACACACACACACACACACACACACACACACACACTATCATGATCCTAATTCTACCTTGCAAGTCTAGCTAGACCAGAGGATGTACACTGGTACAGATAGGAGCTGGAAATGCAGGGACTCCAGGGTGGATGATACCTTCAGGGTCAGTGGTGTGCGTGGCGATACTGGGAGGGTAGAGGGAGAGTGGGTTGCAAAGGGGGAACCGATTACAAGGATCTACATGCGACCTCCTCCCTGGGGGAATGGACAACAGAAAAGGGGATGAAGGGAGATGTCGGACAGGGCAAGATATGCCAAAATAATAACTTATAAATTATCAAGCATTCATGAGGGAGGGAGAAGCGGGTGGGGGAGGGAAAAAATGAGGACCTGATGCCAGGGGCTTAAGTGGAGAACAAATGTTTTGAGAATGATGAGGGCAATGAATGTACAAATGTGCTTTGTACAATTGATGTATGTATGGATCATGATAAGAGTTGTATGAGCCCCTAATAAAATGATTTAAAAAATCAAACTAATGGAATATTTACAGCAATTCATATGATAATTATGTATAAAAAATGAACTAAAGACATATATAAACCACAGATAGATGAATGGATTTGAGGATGCACCATCATGACTCCAATTCTACCTTACAAATCTGGCTAGACCAGAGCATGTACACTGGTTCAGATAAGAGCTCACAGCAGAGGGAATCCTGGACAGATAAACCCCTCAGGACCAATAATTCGAATAGAGATGCCAGGAAGGTAAGGGGAGGGTGGGGGAGAAAGGGAGAATTGATGACAATGATCTATATATAACCCCCTCCCAGGGGGACAAACAACAGAAAAGTGGGTGAAGGGAGATAGAGGTCGGTATAAGACATGAAAAAAATTGATAAATTATCAAGGGTTCCTGAGGGAGGGATTGTGGGGAGGGGGAAAAATGAGCTGATAACAAGAACTCAAGTAGAAAGAAAATGTTTTTAAAATGAAGGTGGCCACATATGTGCAAATGGATTGTGATAAGAGCTGTAAGAGCCCCCAGTAAAATGCTTTAAAAATTTAAAAAGAAACTATTTTAACAAGTAAAATATGTCACACTTGAGCACTGCATTTTTTTAAAAGCAAATCATCATGTGACAATATAGGTAACAGTTATGCTAAAGCAGTGTTCTCAAAGTGGGTGACACCATCCCAGGGGACTGCAAAAACAGATATTTGCATTTTATCCTAGATTATGAGCTAGGGGGAAAAAAGCTTTCATTGCTAGGATGGTGCCAAGTAGTTTGTTTTCCCTGAAATGTGGGCAGCGAGGCAAGCAAGTTTGGGAACTGGGGCGTCTGAAGCCCACTTCGGGAAACTCAGCTCTTGAGCAGAGATGAGAAATCTGGGGAGCAATGAGACCCATGTGTTTGAAACCAGCTGAATGGAAAGAATGAAGATGTGAAACAATGCGAATAACATATGTGATGTCACTGAATATTTTATGTAGAAATTGTTCAATGGAAAAGTATTTTACCGTGTAAATTCACACCAAAAATTGCAGTAAAGTATATTTTTAAAAGAGCGATTCACAACCAAGCAATCTTGATGGTCAAAAACATAGAAGAAGAATTCATAGTTATTTATAGGGAAATGCAATCCAAAGTAACAGTTAGGGATCACTCTATACCCATTTAATGGCAACATTCAAAAAGAGCAAGACCATATACTGTAGGTAGGGATATAAGAGAACAATAAAAATAGTAGAAATGTAAGTTGTTGCCCCCTTTTAGGAAGTGATCTACAATCAGTTTTTAAAATTCATATTTGGTACATCTTTTCAGCCAGCAGTCTCCTACTTGGCAGTAGAAAGAAAATCCCAAGTGAATATAAAACTATTCAAAGCATAATGGTGTATCCACAGGGAATAAGATGTAGCTATTAAGAGGCATGAATTTGAGCTATGATTATTTGTCTTTCAGGAATTTCCAAGAGGTAGTTTCTGGTGTAAAAGCAAGATAGAGAGAAGTGTGTATAATATTGCATTAAAAACATAACAATGAAAGAACAAAAATTTAAAAGTCAAAAAAATGATAACAGTGACATTTTTCTACGTAGAAGAAACTATTCGACTCCTAATTGTGTTTCAAGGGGAGGATTGGGTGGATGAAGCAGTTGTCCAGTGTGAGGCAAGAGAGGGATGGATAGAACCAAGCCATATGTGGTTAAACAATCCATTGCAATTGCCTTCATGTCCCCTGGCCTGTAAGGATAATTCCAAACAACAGGTCAAGCATCTGATCCAACGACGCTTTTTTTGCAACTATCAAAATATAGGCAGAATACCTGCTCCTGAAAACTAACCACATAGCTTCACATTTGTAAAACCAAGTATTTATCCTCATGAGAAAATATTTCATAAAAGTACTAGAACACCAAGAATTTATGTTCAAAAGCCCTAGCACACCCTCTATTGGTCTGGAAAATTAAGTGGCCAGGAAGCTTCCTGTCTTAGAGACGAAGAGTCCTACAATTCTCTTCTGTTTGTTCCTTCTCTCACACTCTTTTGACTCTTTGTCCTTTGTCATCCCTGACGATGAAGCCACGGGTCAGCTGCACTTCTCGGGTGACCCAACTGGCTAATTTAGCATTAAAATGCACTTATTCAGTAAGGCTGCAACGACTGTCACCCTAGAGTGATAGCAGTATTAAAAATTAAAAATGTACCTGGTCCTGAATGTATTATCTAACCCATAAGCCATTTAAAAATATAATTAATGCTTCTTTTTATCTCTGGTGTTTCAGTATTTCTATGCTGATAATAGCTTTGCTTTTAATCATTTGCTCCTGTTAGAAAGCAGAATTACGGATAAAGAAGGGAAGAAAACATGTCATTTGTGCCTCTGTAGAGAAATTACTTGGAAAGCTGTCAAAGTTTAAATGAGGAAAGGTAGCTTTTACAGGGAATGAATGCGAGGCTGGAAAATTCACTGTAGATAATGTTTTATTTATGTTAAGGTACACAATGCATTGTGGGTGTGTATTTGTTGTAAAGGTATGCAAATCCATCTGCATTTATCAGCATTTGAAAATGCATATGCCTGAAGTATAAATAATCCCAGAAGGAAATCAACTGATATTTTTAGTACCTCTCAATAGTTCAAGGCGCCTTTGAGTGAATATGCCACTCAATAGAATACATCTGGAGTTATCTTGATTTACAAATATAGTCCGGTAATAAATATTATCCCAAGTGTCTTACAAAGAAAACAGGGCTCTCTTCTCTTGCTGCAAGCCAACCCATGCCCATTCCGCTCACCCACCCGCTGGCAGTGAGCCTATTTGGATTCATCGTCACTCTAGAGAGGACCGAGAAGATCTACTCCTTAGGGTTTCAAGATTGTAGGTCATTATGAGAGTAGACAGCTTCATCTTTTTCCCAGGTTTGGGTTTGAAAAGCTGACTTTGTGGTTAAAAGATCGATGTTTAACCCACTGAACTACCAGCATTCTTCCCGCACCCATGACTAAATACAAATCCACTGCCATAGTGTTTTCAAGACTCTGAATCTTTAGGGAAGCATACAGATTTATCTTTCCCCTGCTGCGCTGCTGGTAGCTTTGAACCACTGACCTTGCATACAGTAAGCAGTACGATGCCCAGCCCACACTGTCTCCACAGCTCCTTCCCAAACCCTGGAGGTGTTCTAAGTGGGAAGAACTTCTTAGTGGCGTCTCCAAAACAAAAAAGTTCTCTTTCATAAAAAATGGACGCTGACCTACCAACCACCAATTGGCAAGAATTTTTCATCTTCTATATGTTAATAACTTCCTCTCCCACTTTTTCTTACATCGTTAATATTTTTTAATGTAAAATTTTCTAATTCTCATAAGGAACTCTCTTCATAGTCTGTTTTGTTATTTTATTAATTTTTTATTTTTCATTATAGGATTCAGCCTATTTATTCTTTTTTTTTAAACTTTTTCTTTTTAAAAAAAATCTTTTTATTGGGGCTCATAAGGCTCTTATCACAATCTGTACATACATCAATTGAGCAAAGCACCCTTATACATTCGTTGCACTCGTCACTCTCATAATTCACCTTCCACTTGGGTTCCTGGAAGCAGCTCGGTTTCCCTTTTTCCCCCCCATCCCCCTCCCTCCCCGATCCCACCCCTGGTCCCTTGATAGTTTATAAATAATTATTATATCTTATCTTACACTCCCCGGCATGTCCCCTCACCCGCCTCCCCATTGCCCATCTCCCTAATGTGTTTGTTATGCCAGATCTTACGTCTGAAATGTTAATTTTGCTTATAGTTCTTGTTCTTCTTTCACATTTGCTTTATAGTCTGTTGTTTGTTCTGTGAACTATAGTTCTTATTACTTTTAGTATTGTAATTATATACAAATTTAAAAATATGAATACTTTTCCCATGCATACAGAAGAGTATCTTTAAATTCTTCAAAAATATTTATTTTTTTCATTCTCAATGTTAATAATGAACCAATGTTTTTCAATAAGCAAAGTAAATCTAGATACTTCATACATATTTAAATTCCCTTTTAATCATCTCATATTTCTAGTTTTGTAATCTGGAATTTTACAGCATTTTATAAGAACAACCTGGTTTTATACTTAATTGATCTTAGTGTCAAAATAATTTATGTTAGTTATGAATATTTACTTTAGATTATTCTATATTTTGGTTAGGGCATGTCTTGAAGAAATTTTTCTAGAAAACTAACCTGAAGGAATAAAAGCTAGTTACAGAGAGAAGAATAGAGGTATTCAATTTAATCACAGAAGTCAGTTTGGCATAATTTAATAAGCAAAACTGGTAGCCGCAGTACTCTGCAAACCTGGATTCTTTCAGGCCAGACTCCTGCTCAGCCATTACCCTAATCATTTCTACAACCCCCATTCTTCTTTTTCCTCCAGACTTTAATTTTCTTGTTATGACCCCAATGTGCCTTCATTACTGAAATTCTTCAGCCTTGCCTTGTTATAAAATTAGCATCCCTCCCCAAACAGGCTTCTGGATATAATGGCTATGACCTAAAAGCAAGAAGGCTCACACACAGACACAGAGAGGATCCTGGGCGGTACAAAGAAGTGACAAGCTTAGCTGTTTGCCAAAGGGGAGGGGGGAGGTATGAATCTACCCAGAGGGACCTCAGAAGAAAGGCCTGGATATCTGCTTACAGAAAATCAGCCATTAAAAATTTCCATGGTGGGGTAACCCATGGTGTTACCATGAATCAGCATCAACTAAGTTATCACCGTCATGCATGTGTATATAACTTAGTAGGAGGCCATTTATTACCATCATAAATCATGGAACAAAAGGTGCATAGTCATATGAGACACTCTCCTAGATCTCATTTCATTACCGTGGTTGACACTTTCTAGCTGCTTTGTTCATTTACGCTGTCTGCTCTCCAGTATTTCCATCTTTGAAAACTAATGGAAAGCTGAAGGTAGATTGGGAAACGTGTCTCCTGATTCGGACAATCAAAGACTCCCTACAACTTTAGAACTCAGTAAAGTATCCCACCATAAATAATGCACAGTCTCATAAACTCTCAAGAAACAGTAATAATCATTAGGGATTGCCAAGGAGCCAGTGCCATTGTTTCCCATTCTAAAAGCACACACCTGAAAATAAGGGCTGGTCTGTTCTAAGGTTTATTTTTCACTTTCCAAAATACTCACATCTCAAAGGGAGACACTTAGTAAAACTTCTCGATAAATTTTAGTAAACATTCACTTTTTTTTTAATCTCCACAACATCTGCCTCAGGATCTTGAATATGGAATTTTCTCAATAAAGGCTAAATAAATAAGTGAGTAAAACATGAATGAAGGGGTTGCTGATCTAGAGTAACATGCATCTTCATTTCCATACCAAAAATGAAGTTGGCTGCTGAGCTGAATTATAGGGACAAATGGTTCAACATGTTTCTAACTTAGCTTTGTACAGAGTAGATCCACAGTCTTTTTCTTTGCTCCATTTCCTCGAGAAATATCACCTGAGAAATATCCCGGATCTTTTCGTTATTATCATCGCCCTCCAGGCCATTGTTGGAATTTGAGATTACCTTCTCATAAAGAAAACAAAAATCCAAGCTACGGGATCAATAAAAAATATCTGGTAAGTGGAGAAATGACTTAATTTGTCAAGGATTTCATTGTGTAAGCAAGATGCAATATGTGGATCCATAATCAATACTCATGGAGGCAGCAGTCAAGAAATCAAACAGTGCAGTAGACAAATCTGCCCAAAATCTTTTCAAAGTGTAGAAATGCAAAGATAGTGCTTTCCTAGCCAGGGTATTTTCAATCACCTCATATGTGTGCAAAATTTGGACAATGAATAAGGGAGAATGAGAAATAAATGTTGCCTTCAATTTTGTTGTTGGTAAAGAATGTTTACTACACTATGTACGGCTAGGAGAAAAAAACAAATCTGTGTTGGATGAAGTACAGCCAGAACATTCCTTAGACATTAAGAAGATATGCCTTTATCTCATATCCTTTGGACATGTTATCAGGATTGAGAACTATGTCCTGAAAGGACATCATGCTTGATAAAACAGAATAAGGTCCATTAAAAAAAAAAGGATGCTCGGTAAAATGCCCTAACAGAGTGGCTGGAACAATGATTTCCAACACAGCAAAGTTTGTGAGCGTGGTGCAGGACTCAGCAGTGTTTGGCTCACCTGTGCACATAGGGTTACTCTGAGTCACAGTGGACTCCATGGTACCCAACCACATCAGAGGTACCTGATGTTTTAAAAACTGCACACATTTTTGAAAGAAAGAAAGACCCTGCAAAATTTCTAACTTCCACTTTCTTCGAACTTGGCTGACAAGAGTATACTCTCTCTAGCTTGTCTCCCGGTTTCTCCCCTGCGATTTGAGATGGTTTGTCACAAAAAACAACAATGAAGAGAGTAATTAATGATCCTTTGATGCCTGCCAGCTTTGAAGAGGCCTGTGGGTTTTCAAGTGTTTAAAATCACTCGACAGTACCAACTGCTTACCTGTCTTCCCAAGTTGCTGTATTTCCATTACATTAGTAGGTAGTATAATAATTTAAACATCTGCTGGGTCTCCACTGTCCTACTCAATCTACTGAGGTAAATCTTCTCTATTAAAATGTTCACAATGTTATACCAAATGTAATATGGTTCAGAAACATGTAATTATTATGTTGTTCAAAATGCTTTCTATGAGAGATTTGAGAGCATCAGGATGATTCCATAGAATCCTTATTTCTTTTTACACTTTATCAGGAAAAGGGAATTAAAAAACCTACCTGTTGGCAAAACTATTTATTTTCTTCAAATAAACTCAGAACTCTTTTATCCCTTCGCAGTATAAGCTAAGTCACCAAAGAGGAAATAAGTTTTTCTATACTGTACAAAAACTTGGTTTTACTTGTGTGTTAGTCTGGGTACATTAGAGAAACAAATCCACAGAAATGCATACATATAAGACAGAGTTTTATATAAAGGGTAAATGCACACCAACCCAGTGTTGCTCAAGCCCACAATTCCAACATTAGCGTCCAACACCAATCTACAAAGTCCTCCTCCATCTCCCAGAACACACACTATGACACCAACTGCAGGAGGAAAGCCAAATCAGTGAACATGTAAGCATCTCAGCTTTGTCAGGGGTCTCCACATGGCTGCTCCAGTATCCAGGGCTGCATTGGGGTAGGTCCATGAGGCTTTTTCTTGGGGATGCCTTGCAGGAAGTGAGGCTTGCCAGCTGAAACAGGGAACTGGCTAAGGTAGCTGCACCCTGGTCTGAGAACTAGAAAGGCGAGGCTCACCAAACCATTTATCTCTCCACCCTTCAATTAACCCCACATGTGATTATCAGCCAGGTTGGCAAAATAAGCTTTAACTATCTCAACTTGTTTAAAAGATGATAAATAGAAAGATAAATAAATGGATGAGGGATAAGTGGGTAGATAGAGTGTAGAAAGATTATGATAAATAGATAACATAGTAGATAGTATATAGATTAAAATGGAGGCTAAATGGGGCTAAGTGTGAGCTAGTATAAAATATGTATGTTAGACCTTAGTCTTTCAGGAGTTTTCTTGGGCCTTCTGATATTATCTCTTAACTATTATTACTTCTGACTTACAAGCAATAATTAACATCAATAAAATAGAGACAAAGTGTGAAGATAGCTGAAACAATGGTATCTTCCGTTGCCAATGGATTGTTGTTTATTTAGAGAACATAAATAGCCATTCTCTGATAAGCAGTTTAAGAGTGATTCTGTAAAGTAGTAAGTCTAACAAAAAGATTTGTATCTCAAGATTAGTTGGAGGCATGGAAACCATGCAGTGTAAAGAGCATTGACAAAGACAAGGAAAAAATCACATGGCAGTTTATTTCATGTTATTTGAGGAAATGATAAAACATGACATTTGTTTCACAATATGTAAAATTAAAGAAACCCAAACCCACTGCCATCAAGTTGGTTCTGACTTGTAGGACCGTGCAACACACAGTAGAACTTCCCCTTTGGAGTTTCTGAAGCTGTAAATCTCCATTCATGGTACAGAGAACATCTGAATCCCAAGGAAGAACTGGTGGAATAGAACTGCTGATCTTGCAGTTAGTTAGCTAGCAGCCCAACTGGCAATGCGCTACATTACCAGGACTTCCAAAGAAAGATGTTAAGTACATTTCCTTTATAATCACACCATTTTGTATGAGCGTACAAATGTATTCTGAGAAGTGTCAGAAACACCAGGGATAAACTTCCCAACACAAATGAACTAAGCATCTCAGATGATAAAACCACAGAACAGGATAGGTAGACAAAGGATTGAGGGATCTATTTCAAGAAAATAATCACCCAAGAAAGATATTTTCCATTTTAGAACCTTCTGAGAAATAGTGTTTCAAAGGGCCACTCTTTTTCAGGGTTGTTACATACTGCTGTTCAATTGTGCACTACACAACTCAGAGAACCTTCCTTCACTTATGCCGCAGGTGGTCTCTGTCGACATTGGCCCCCCAAATCCACTTTTGCTATTTCAGAAACCCTTAAGGAATAACTTTCTCTATAGCAGAAACTGAACATTTTAGTTTTAAAGAAAAAATCTTACTTAGAACACCAATACATAAAACAGATAAAAGCACAGATGCTCTGCTGGAAGTGTAGGTGGCTAATCCCGTAGACTCACCCTTGCACAGCTCCCTGGAAGGACTTTTATGTTTCTCTGAAGAGCAGTTTTGAAAAGTGAGGCTTTAAAGCAGTAAGTCCATCTAAGGAAAAGACTTGCATTTCAAGATTAGTTGAAACCATGGAAGGTGATGAAGTAGAAAGAGCATTAACGTGGACATCAAAGAACTGCTTCAAATTCACTTGTGGATGAGCCATGAGGTCTGGTTCATGTGGCACTATGCCTAGGAAGTTAGACTAGATAAATGAGATGTGTGTGAGCTTCTTTTGAGCCACGGGCCTTTTGAGACTCTAATGGAAGGGACAGATCTTCTCCCTCCACTCTGCCAAACTCACAGGAAAGCACAGTTATGCTGGCAGGATCCAGGGGTCACTGCCACCTTATATTTCCAATACCTCGTGGGCGCCTGGCCTGGATTAGCCCAAGGTCCACTCTAGAGCTTAGTTACCATTCCCTGTTTTTGAGTATGCCAAGCCATTTTGAAAAGTCAGACTATAAAAAATGTCTATGCTTTGTGTTTGTTATCTGAATGAGCCCTTCGGCTTTCCTCTCCTGCAAGGATGAAAAATAGAATTGCCCACCAGCCTAAAGCATCAAGTTTGCAAGTATCATTGCGTGCCAATGGAAACAAAATCAAACAATAGCCAGCTAGCTGAAGGCTTGCAGTGGGTGTAGCTCTGTGCCCTCCGGCCCTCTCCAAGACACAGTCTTTGTAGAACATGGAACGGCAGATGTGCACCCTATTTTGCATGAAGACAGCCTGCGCTTAAGAAGAAGCACCACTGATAGCACTGCAGCTGGTAGAAGCCCAGCTGTCTCCAGTGAACAGGAGAAGAAGGCTCAGGATGACCACCATTGCTTTAAATCAGAAAAGCTCAGTAATTTCATATGCTCATCTTAGGCACCTAATTTCTCATTGAAAAGGTATGACTAGGACACTGTCATATGCATCTCCCTTCTTCCCAGTCTTGATTTCCAAATTTATATTTTTGTTTCTTTTTTGTTGTTCTTGTTAGCTGCCAAATCTTGGTGGCCCTGGGCACAACAGAACAAAAGGCTACCTGGTGTTTCACCATCCCCGTCCTTGACTGGGGATCATTCACAATGTGTGGTTCTCGGAGTTTCCTTTGACCTGTTTCAAGAGTGGAGCACCAGGCCTCTTTTTTCAGCTGAAATCTATTCAACATCAAGCAACCCCCAAACATCCACTGACAGACAAGTGGGAGCTGCACATGAGGCGTAGTGACCAAATTCTGAAGGGGGGAATTGCATCACCCAACCACCAGTGCTTTCTTTCCGTATTATTGCGAATAACTAGATCATTGACACTGATGGGGAATCAATTACTTCTGACTCCCTCGGTGCCCAAGTTTCTAAAACTGATATTGTCAAATAATTCTGAACTCTCCTACCTATCATAATTTTATTATTCCTCTTTCATGGCACTGACGACATTCAAATGTGTCTGGTACATTCTGTATATTCACTTAGCAAGTCTATCTTTCTTGAAGCAGGAATTCAATTCTGATTGATAGTTTCTTCAGTGCCAATTTAGAGGGATGAAGCAAAATGATCTAGAACACCAAGTGAGAAAGATAAAAGCCATTGAAAAGGTAGAATTTTAATCAAAGATTGAGATCTTTCAAAACAGCAAATTTTTACAGATCCTACACTCTATCTTCCTCAGCCTGTATCTCAGACCACGTGGCAGCAGCCTTCAAACCCATAAGACACAAGACTCACAGAAAAGTGATAGGATTGAGTTAACAGATAATATCATACGGGTAAACTGACATACATAAAATGTTATAAAATGTATCTTGCTTTGCCTATTTCAAGGAATCGTGGTGGCTTTACCGCTGGAAAAGTTTTGGTGTGCTATCCACAAGGTCAGCTGTTCAAACACACCCTCCCACTGCAAGGGAGAAGGGTGAGGCTGTCTGCTCCCATCAAGATTTGCAAAGCCTTGGAAACCCACTGAGTTGCTCTAAGTCAGAGTTACTCAGTGACAGTAGGTTCGTTTTTTTGGTTGGTGTTGGGTGCCCATGTGGGCTTGAGAAATGGCAGAATGCATTTGTATATTATTTTTAACATTTGTTAATTAATTTATTTATTTTTAAAGCATTTTATTGGGGGCTCGTACAATTCTTATCACAATCCATACATGCATCCATTGTCTCAAGCACATCTGTACATTTGTTGCCATCATCATTCTCTAAACCTTTTCTTTCTACTTGAGTCCTTGATGTCAGCTCCTCATTTCCCCCCTCCCTGCCTGCTCCCTGCTCACTCATGAACCCTTGATAATTTATAAATTATTACTTCTTCATATCTTGCCCTGTCCAACGTCTCCCTTCACCCACTCTTCTGTTGTCCATTCCCCAGGGAAGGGGTTATATGTAGATCCTTGTAATCGGTTCCCCCTTTCCACCCCACCTTCTTTCCACCCTCCAGGTATCGCCACTCTCACCACTGGTCCTGAAGGGATCATCTGTCCTGGATTCCCCATGTTTCCAGTTCCTAGTTGTACCAATGTACATGCTTTATATTATTTTTACAAATTTATTCAAAATAGCCTATCTATATATTTTCTGTGTCCAAAAACTGTCTAGGCAAATGCACTAAAAAACACCTCGCAGTTGTTATTTCCAGGTTATGAGGAAATCTTTCACTGTCGGAATTCCTGTGGGAGGCCCTTAGCATCGATTATATGGTTGGTCCAGCGTGAGTTGTAAGAGAGCTAATGCTGAAAGCTTATATCATCCTGAACTTTACTTACACTCCTTGGGAGTAGGTCTATTTTATTGCCTAGGTCCCAGGCTACTTACTGAAGTAAAATAGATGCTCCTTTTAAATTTGTTGGAATGATTGGATGGATCAAACTACCAATCAATTAGCCAATCAAAGTAACTTAGACATGGCTTGGAAAGTACAACTACCAAATAATTTACTCAAATCTCTATCTTGTATCATGGGAGTTAAGTAGACAGAGATTTTCATTCGGGCTCTGCGATGCATTTCCTGATGGATTTGGTGTAAATTGTACAATGTTTTCACTTCAGCTCCCGCCTATGTACAATGAGAAGGTTGCCTCTTGTGCGTGGTCGTTATCAAGATTCAGTGGAATGGTATCTACAAAGCTCTTAGCTCAGGCCTTTCAGAATGGTAGGTAGATGCCACTAGTTTTATTTCATTTCTGAGAGATGAAGGCTAATTCTTTCAAAATGGACCTTACATTTGCCCATTTCTTTCTATAAATGAGGGATAGACTCAAAAACAAAACAAAAAAAACAGCAAAACTGTTATTATTCATCCCCTGCTGGGTGATAAAACGGCCCAGATGTGGATTTTACTCCCTTTGAGCCCTTACAGAAGTGGATGACAATAATTTAAAAGACAACCCAGCTGAGCTGATTAATCATTTAGTTCCCTACACTGCGTCACGTGGTCCCTTGGTTTCCTCAGGTGCTTGCATATTTTCAACTGCCCTTCTTGTGACAATAATACCATGCCTTGTTTGCCCTTCCATAGGCATCTTTAATCGGGCTTCACGTTTGAAGAGAGAGTATAATTATAAAACAAAGCTTCTGTAATTGTTGTCCTCCTCAAATAGATTTTTATTTCATCATAAATATTTTTCTTTAGAACACAGATTCAACCCTAAAAGAATTTTAGTCTGTTACACACACACACACACACACACACACACACACACACACACACACCACACACATTTGTTTTAACTTTTGAAAGTCACAGACACTGTCTTTTCTAGAGTGAGTGTCAGTTCCTGTCTTAATATATTATTCTTTTTTTCTGAGTTTCTTAAATACTTGCAAAATACATGAATAAAAATGGAAACTTCTTTTGTCCAATTAAAACCACATAGTTTCAAATATCGAATGGCTTCTAAACATATTGTTTTTAGAAACTAATAGTCTGAAGTCAAGATAGAGATTCTAGTCATTAAGTAAACTCTTCAGTCAATTCAGTTAAATGCATTAGGTATGACTTGCCCATTTTAATATCCTGTAACCCAGCCTACTGCCTTATCCAAACAAAGTAAGCATTAATAAATAGTTATTGATTTGTTTGCTTTTTGAAGTAAAATGTACTTAGGTTAAAACTAGAGCAAATAATTTTGATACTGCATGTGGAATGGCTAATAGTTTCTATTATACTCTTTTCCAATTCATGCACACCTTCCTCTGATTAGTGATTTTTATTTGTTCCTGTTATATTATTGAGCTTGTATTTAGATACAGATTGGCAAATTACTTTCCCAATATCTACTGTCTATTTTGTTTTAATAACCGTTCACTGGGCTTTAAGTCATCTCCCCAATGTCTTTGGTCTAAGCATCTCCCTGTTGTGAACCAATATGACCTATTATTTACAGATGACTTTAGAGAAAAATAAAGAAGAAACACCAAGGAGGCCAATGAGACAATTCATCTTGCCAGCAGGTGTGATTCATTAACAAATGAGTTCACTTGGCAAAGAAAATCATTAATGTGTTCCCTCCTAGGAGACCACAACTCTGTAAGAGTTAGATTTGATCAAATAATGATTAGATGGAGTATAGGAAGAATCAGATTAACTGGGAAATCATTACTTCTGGGAATCTGATTTCGTATTTTTTAATTTTAAAAACTCAGAATGTGAAACCTAGACGATCGATAAGAGTAAGTTACCACCCAGTGTGTTCTTCTAGAGACAAGAAAGAAGGCTTTTATATGCAACCATAATTTAAGGAACATTAAAATAGCTACATGTTGTATTATCTATTTAACCCTTTATTCTTCTAACTCCAGTAAGCCACCACTGCCAAACCACCAAGGACATATGCGTTTATCATATCATCTGCATTCTCTCATTGTATCCCAAACAAACTGCAGGGTGTTTCCCCCTACATGACGTACACGCAGAGTTGCTACTAAAGAGCTGAGGTTGCAGTTGGCTTTATAAAATTCCATTTCAAAGGTAGAAAAAATGTATAATGTTTGTATATAAAAATCAAATTAATGTTTTACCTTCTCTTTCTGAAGAATTAGAAACAAAGAGCATCACACACTCCTCCTGTATTCTCTGAGAACTTCACTCCCACATGCGAACAAACCACGGGTCAATGATGCAGAGATGCTGAGCGCGGCTCTCAGGATACGGCAACAGGTGATATCCCTAAGAGAGACCCTCTTAACCAAGTGCCCTTCTGCTCCTCGGTTAGCAGTGCTGTCGGGGAGGGATGCCTACCCAGGTCTGGCTCTGTGTGATTCCCAGTATCAAGCCCACAATGTGTATTTTCTAATTCTCTATTCGACACATGGGCTGGTCAAGTGGCTTTCATAGCAGGCTAATGAATCACCGTGAACTTGAACATTGTATAAGGACGATTGAAAAAGAATTGTGTTTGAGCTGGCAAAGAACATTGAAAGGACCATAGACTGCCAAAGGAACAAAGGACTCTGTCTTGGAGGAAGAACAACCACAATGCTCCTTACAGGCAAGGACGGCAAGACTTTGGCTCACAGACTTTCCACAGATATTCAAGGTAGACCAGTCCCTGGAGAAGGACCTCGTGCCTAATGAAGTAGAGGGTTATTGCAAAAGAGGAAGGCCGTCCACAATATGGATTGACCCGAGGTCTGCAACAGCAATGGGATCCAGCACAAGAACAAGTGTGAGGATGGTGCAGGCTCCGGCCAGGCTTCCCTCTGTTGTTTAGAAGCCCAGAAGAACCTACTTGTGTCATTCCGGCATGCTGTTTCTTTCCTGCGATCACATAATATTGGCCTGACAGAATAGTGCTATTTGGGGCTAACTCTTAATCAGGTTGGACTAAGGTTAAGGTCAGGGCTATGAGCTAGTATTCACTTACTGCCACCAGCAGCTGTATAGGTGGGTTCATCTGTGACTATCTATATTCATGACTCAATGTTTCCTCTGATCTATTGTTCCTGGGAGGGTAGCCAAGTGATTACAAGTATCAGTTACCTGGTATGTCCCCAGGGAAGCTACGTGTCCTTTACAGACCCCAAGCTATGGGTCAAGAAGTACTGTGGTTCTATTTCCTCCAAGGAATTTTAAGGCCGTTGCCCCATTCTCAATAGGCATTTTTATTCCATGTTCAAATCTTTTGCCTCCTATGCTGTGTTTCTCTAACTGGTCATAAACCAGTGGTCCTCAACCTGGGAGTTGTGACCCTTTGGGCAGTGGTTCTCAACCTTCCTAGTGCCGTGACCCTTTAATACAGTTCCTCATGTTATGGTGACACCCCAACCATAAAATGTTCATTGCTTCTTCATAACTGTAATTTTGCTACTGCTATGAATTGGGCAACCCCTGTGAAAGGGTTGTTCAATCCCCAAAGGGGTCGCAACCCACAGGTTGAGAACCACTGCCTTTGGGGGTCCGATGACCCTTTCACAGGGTCGCCTAATTCATAACAGCAGCAAAATTACAGTTATGAATAGCACCCAAATTTTTTTACTGTTGGGGGGGGGGGGTCACCACAATATAAGGAACTGTACAATATAAGGGTCGCAGCATTAGAAAGTTTGAGAACCACTGCCCTAAACTACGATGGAGAAAGAAAAGGCATTCCATGCACCAGTGGGACAGACCTTCTCCCTCTGACCAGTGTCTCTGGGCTATCATCCCTCCTGGCTGTGGTGTACAGACAGATCACACTCTATGAATGCAGTGATTGTAGCCTAAAGAGTGGTTGGAGATATACTATTTTTGTCTACACTCATAAGTCCTACTGGTTAATTTTCTTAGCAGAAACATTCATTACATTCCCATTTTCCAGCATACACTGAAAAGATTTGCTCTTGTGGTCATATTTACTGACGCAAAGCACACAGTGACAAAAGAATTATAAATCATATAATCTGAAGTCGAAGGAGAGAATAGTATCAGACCCTAAATTGTAAGATTCTGGTTTGCAGAAGGCTATGGATGACAGTTGAAGCCAAAGATACATTTTTGAGATCTACATAGGAAACGAGCCTCTGGTGTTGTCCTTGTACTCATCATAGAGGGACGGGAGGAGACTGGCTCCAAACAGAGCGCACTGGAGAGATGACTATAGAAGAGGAAAATGATAAACCTGGCTTGAATGGTTCAAACCTGGTCAGTTGATTCCCCCTCTGATGCACGTTGGGTCTGAGCTGGATCTCAGCACTTTTGTTATTGTTCATCTAGGGGTTTATCTCAGGTATATTTTGTCATTGGCGTAACCCTCTTGAATTTTTGTTGTATATTTTTCAGTATATGAAACCCAGGTTTGATAAACCTATAGACACAGCAAGGAGAATAAGGGTTTCCGGAGCTGGGGTGGGGACAGGAGTGGCTAAAAGGGAGGTGGGTAAAAAGGAGCTGATGTCAAGAAGTTCAAGAAGGAAGAAACTGTTTGGAAACTGATTGTGGTAGCAAGTGTACAATACTGCTTGATAATGACTAAACCATGGAAGCATAGGATGTCTGTTTAGCTCCCAATAAAACGGGTTGGGGAGCAAAGGTGGACATTTGGGCAAACCATGTGTACAATCCATGACACCAACTGGGGACTACATTTCCCAGAATACTTTGCTACCCCTTGCAGAAGTTCGAGTCTCCCCTGCGGGAGAATCTTAAAAATGCTTGCTGTGTATTTGGAGCTAAGAAGTACCCAGGACAGTCATTCTGACTTGTAAGGTTGTCTTCCAGGAGTCTCTAAATAAAGTTCTCGTGTCATTCCCTATGTCTTCCGAAAATAATCTTCCTCTTGGCAAGACAAGAACCTAAATTCCAGGAATAAGATTATGACTAAGACACATCTTTTCTGGTAAAGGGTTTGCAAGGTTAACCAGGGCTTTCCAAACCCCGTACTCAGGGCATGACTCCTGGCCCCCAGCATTGCCCACCAACAGGACACCCAGACATGCCCCTTAGAGAGACCCTTCCCTCCTGGACTGGCTGCAGAAGGGTGAAAACAATCCACTTTCCAATGCCCTCTGCCTGAGGGCAAGATAATCTACACCTGTTGTCAAAGTTCACGAAGAACTCAATGAAGACTAAGTCTACCTCGGGGCTCTGCAAATGGATTTTGGGTTTTCAGTGTCATCCATGGCCTTTGGGAAAAGTGGTGTTCAGAGTTGAAACTCCAATACAAGAGAAAGCTGGTCCCTGCTGACCCTTTATTTGAGATGTCTAGTCTCTAGAACGGTAAGGTACTTTGTCACCACGGTACTAAAATCCCATCACGGGCCCAAAGATCAGTAATTCAGCATTGACTAAAACAGATCATTCTCAAAGCATTGAGAACTGCTCAAGAGTAATGTCAGCCAATGCTTTGGTTAGGGTTCTGGATTGCGTTCACTTCCATTCTCTGCTTCACACGCTGAAAGAATTCACGAGGCAGATGCACTTTTGTAATCCAATTAAGTTCGTATGGAAGAAAGGGCAATTTCAATTAGTACAGTCTAGAAAGGTACACGCTCTTTCTGGAAAGTGTGCCAGGTGAGCGTAAGCTGTGCGTGGGGGTGGGGGTGGGGGCTCGTAAAAACATGTGGAAAGAATACAGAAACAGGGAGCATGAAACCCACCTGTGTGGAACCGGGGGATCCCCAGCGGCCAAGCAGCCAAGAGCATGTTGGCCCTCAGCAGGCCTGCAGCTGGCACGCAGGAGTGTGTGCACCCACACGTGGGAGAGACCACCACCCTCTGCTTGCAGCTGAATAGGACCAGAGTACAAGGGAGAATGGCAGCAGCCGGCATGAGGGCCAAGAGGGATGCTACGAGGGTTGCTTAGAGGGGTTGCCAGGCCGCATGCCTGGCTTATTCCCCACCCCTTTTCGGGGTAGGGGTGGTGGTGGTGAGGGGTTTGGGGGTGTGGTTGAAGGTATTGGCAGACACCATTGCCTAAGTTCAGGCCCACCTGTGTGATGTACCTAAGGTAGCTGTGCCCAAATTGGTTTTACCTGGACCCAGTGGATTTGTGTCTGAGCATGCTCAGTTTGGGATTTTCTGATAGGTGCCCAATAGCTGCCAGTTTTCTTTGCAATTCCTCTATGTGGGTCTTGGCAGGCTTGGGGAGACAGCCCCATATTTGTCCCTGATCTAGCGACCTAATACTTTTACCTCTACATAGTAAATAAAAAGCATCTTTTTAAAAACCTATGAATTGACTAATTTCTTTAAAACAGCACAGATACATTTAATCATAGATCTCATTATTTGCCAAACTTTGTTACATTTGACCTATACAAAGCTGTGGTCCTTGTAATGTCTATAAGTTTCCTTGGATTTTAACTAAACTGGCTCATTATTTGGATGGACCTGTTCACATTTGCTGGAAAAGCACACTAATTCTAATTTCATGTTTATCCATAAATAGATCATATAGGAGCCTAAGGTATTTTTAGGATGGCACTGCAAGGAGATTTAAGATTATCTTGGGTACGTTTCTGAAGCTCTTCTCTTGCTTGCCTTAGCAAAACCCCCTTTAGCAGCAGAACTGCAAGATTAACCTCCAGTAGATAGGAGGCAAATCTGGCTGACTGATAAGCAAAAATGGGAGCTGGCAGGCTTAAGAGGAACACAACCAAATCTCAGGTTTGTGTTTATCCAATCACTCAGTGCCATGGTTCTTGAATAACTGTTGTTTAAATTCATTTCTCGGTGGCAGAACAAAAGGAATGCAATGAAAGCAATGTCGTTGGAGAGCTCATTAGAGTCAGTAAGGAAAAAGCAAGCTTCAAGATAATCACTCTTAGGGAGACAACAACCAGCCGATCCTTTGGCTCACAATATTATCAGCAGGCAGGGCGCTGGTTAGGCAAAGCCATTTGCTTTGTCTGCAGAAAGATTATAGAAAGGAGAACAATCAGTAGATTCATAGCAGAAAATCTCCCAGGTTTGTGCAACCCTTTCCTGGAATCTTTTGTTGCTAATTCGTTTTTTGGTAATGTGAATCTCCTCCAGTGTCTTTCAGCATTAGCCTTGTGGGAGCAGTTAGCCAAGCAGAAAGGCCACAGATCAACTCTATTGTCTGCTGGCAAAGACTCCATTGAACCCTAATGGACATAGGAATCTAGCAAAACAAAGAGCCTTTAGTGTCCTGCTCTAATGAATCCTACATCACAGAAGGCTCTGGAGTCATTTTGATTATCTAAAAAAGTAGGAGATTAAAAGGTGAATCTATTAGGAATAAAGAATAAAGAGGGAAAAAAAGGGGGGGGGAGAGAAGGAACAAATGAATGAAAGAAATTTCTTGACCTGCAATGCTTCTTCTAGAATCTTTTGGCAAAATAAAAGAAAGAAAACTAAGCATCCTCATGCATAGAGGTTTGAATTGTCCTCTTTCCATTCTCCTGCAGGAATTTGCTGTCCATTATATCAGAGAAAGATGGGTTACATTAGTCTTCCAAACTTTTGTTTGATTTTTTTGTCAGGTGAGTGAAGAAAAGTAATGTTGTACCAGAGGCCATCTTTTAGCACAAATGGCTTCTAAAATTTATGTGATCTTTCCTTTAAATTCAGAAGCATTCGTTTGAGTCTGAATTTGTAATCTCTGCCCTGAGTTTGACCTTATTTTCTCTTCTTATCCTAAAGGCACTCAGTCTTCATCTAACTGAGGCCTTCATAACAGTTGAGCTTGCACTTGTGGGACCCAGCTGCCGAGTAAGACCTGGGTGTGGTAGGAATTGATAGGCGTAAGACACAGAGACTGAATTTAAGACAAGCAAATGTAAGTATATTGTTGACTGTGGTGGTGGTTGGTGGTGTCGAGTCAATTCCGTCTGAAATTGGCAGAGGGGGTGTGAGGTTTCTGGGATGGCTCCCCTTGGTCCTTACTTCTCCCACTGAAAGAATTCACTTGGCAGAAGCACTATTGTAAATCCAGGGAATTTTTATGACGGAAAGGGAAGTTTCAGGTAATACAGGACCCAAATAGTACACGCTATCTCTAGATAGCATGCAAGGCCCCATGGTGGGGGGATGGGGAGGTAGGGAGGGTGCTTGGGAAAGTTTAGGTTGCTTTGGAGGAGCAACAAAACCCATATCAAAAGTGGCCAGAAAGTAGAGTCCACAGAATCAGATGAAGAGTCCCAGAACGGAGAAAGGAAAAGAGCCCAGGAGACAGAGTGCAAGCCGGGAGAGGGTGTGCAGCGCATAGGCCCCCACATCCGAAAGAGATCCCACCACTGGACCTGCAAGAGAGCGGCCTGAGAGGAGAGAGGGTGGCCTGCCCCAGGCCTGCTTTTCTCCCCTCTTATCCCACTGGCTCCAGGGGGAGAGGGGCTGATCCTAGTGGCTGAATTCAGGCATACATGTGTGATGTCATATCGCTGGTGCCTGGTGGGCATGCCCAGGTTGATCTCCACTTGGGCCTAAGTAACCTGGGTCTGAGCATGCTCACTTTTGGATATCCCATAGATGTCCGATGTGTGCTTGATTCCTTTCCACGCTTTTTATTGTGGCATGGCTAGCTAATTTCTGTTTAGGGTAGACATTTGGTGGAGACAACCCCCTTTATTCCCTAATCTATCTAGCCGTCAATTTGAAATTTAATTTGTTAAAAATCCACAATTAAATAGCCCCCTTTCCTGCAGTAAAAATTCCTTTCAGGCTTAATCAGTGGGAGGTGCTAACTCAGGAAGGAGTCTAGCAAGTTCATTAAGATAAGTAGCCAGATAATGACAGATATTCAGACCAATGGAAAAGAGCTGAAGACCCAGAAATAAAAACATCAGCATACAGGCAACTGATCTTTGATAAGGGCCTAAAATATTAAATGGGAAGGAGATGCCATCTTCAATAAATGCTGCTGGAAGAAATGGATATCTACCTGCAGAAGAATGAAGCGAGACCCTTACCTCACTCCATGCACAAGAATAAACTCAAGGTGGATCACAGACCTTGAGATAAAACCCCAAACAATTAGGCCATTAATGAGGGAATTGGGACAAACCTGAGAACCTTGGCACAGGGAATACATAGGCTATCAGAAATAGGGACAGATACAAATGCAGAGGAGTCACAAATAGACAAGTGAGATATACAGAAGATAAGAGACCTGTGTGCATCAAAAGAATTCACCAAGAGAGTAATGAGAGTCCACTGACTGGGAAAACATCTTTAGCAACGGCACATCAGACAAAGGCCTTATTACTGAAACCTACAATATTTTGCAAGCTTACAATAAGAGAAAAGCTAATTGCCCACTGAGGAGGTGGGCAAAGGACCTGAACAGAAATTTCACAGAATCTGAACTCTGAATGGCCAGTAAACAAATGAGAAAATGTTCCCGATCATTAGCCATAAGAGAAATGCAAATTAAAACAACCATGAGATACCACCTAACACCCTCAAAGGTAGCCCAATTCAAAAAATCAGAAAGCAACAAGTGTTGGAGGGGTTGTGTTAAAATAGGAACTCTTATCCACTGCTGGTGGACCGGTACGTATGTACAGCCACTATGAAAATCGATTTGGCGATTTCTCAAACAGATGGAAATTGAGTTACCATACGACCCAGCAATTCCCCTACTGGGCATATACCCAGAAGAGGCAAGAAACAAACCACGACCAGATATTTGTGCTCAAATGTTCATTGCGGCACAGTTCACAATCTTAAGGAGTTAGAAACAACCCAAATTTCCATCAACAGACGAATGGATTAAAAATCTGTGGTACATACATACAATGGAGTACTACACATCGCTACAAAGGAGTGATGAACGCATGAAGCATATCGCCACATGGGAAGAACTGGAGGAAATCATGCTAAGTGAAGTAAGCCAAGCACAAAGGGACAAGTACAACATGAGTCTGCTGAGGTAAGTATATATATATATATATATATATAAAAGAACAGAAAGGTAAATGCAAAAGGGGCACACAGGGAAAAAGCTACTGTATACAAACACTCCAGGGGTGAGGTCCAGCTAGTATGGCAGGGGCCACACCAAAGCAAAGGGTACATATGGCAGCCAACTAAAAACGGGGTGGAGGGAGGAAAGGGGAAAGAAATAAAAAGATGTGTGATTGGGGAATAGGACACTGACCCACCCAAGGAGAGGGTATTGTTTGTGTCTCCACAGGGAAAGAGGGACGAGATATAAAGCCAGTGTCAGATGAATGCAGCGTGCTGGCAAGGAGTGGGGGGCCAGGTTCAGCCCCCATACCCGCTACGTGGACAACTGCCCCCCTCACCCAGAAGAATTTAGTTGAGAGGATGGCACTGAAGCTGCAGCTAAGGGAGAGGGGCATGTCTGATCAGAGCAAATGGGAGCAAATGAAGGGGGAGGAAGAGAGAATGGAGCACAGCCTGGCCCATCAGACCTGGAGGATATCCCTGCTCTGAACAGCCAACGGACAGAGTAGACAATATGGCTGATCTCACTATGAGACAAGCCATCCCTTGATGGCCCAGGGCCCTAAGGGGGACAACACTGGAGACTCAGTGTCGGGACTGACCCAGACTGATCCTGTGACACCGAGCAACCCACTAAAAGCGTATGGCAGAGCAACCGTGGGAGCAGAGCAGGGAGCCCCTGAGGGAGTACAAAGGACAGACTTTGGGGCCAAAGTATGGTACCCCATTGGACCTGACTGAAGGACACACCTAGAGATCAAAAGTCAGAACTTGATCTATTTACAAGTTTTTCTTTCTTTTTAAAATGTTTTTCTTTTAATTAATTTATTCTTCTCTGGATAATTGGTTTCTTTTTTTGTTGTCATCCCTGTGTTCTCACCCATCACCTATCTTGCTATGACTTCATTTTTGGTGTACATTATTATCTCTACAGATCTAGCTAGATAAGATAGACTGGATGAATAGTCTGGAGGAGAAAACAACAGGACCAGTGGTTCTGGGGGGACATGGGAGAGGGGGCGGAGGGAGTAAGGAGGTGGTGCTGACCAACCCAGGACAGAGGAGCAACAAGTGATCCAAAATCAGTGGCAAGGAAGGCGTGAGAGGTCTGGTAGGGATTCAGCAAGGGCAAGGTAACCGAGAGAAATTACTAAAACCCAAATGAAGGCTGAGCTTGATGGTGGGACAAGAGGAAAGTAAAAAGAAACAGATGAAAGAACTAGGTGACAAAGTGTATTTATAGAGGTCTAAAGACTGGAATGTATACATGTAAATATACTTATATAAGACTGTGTAGAAACAGATCTATGTACATATATTTATAGGTTTAGTATTAAGGTAGCAGATTGACTTTGGGCCTCCACTCAAGCACTTACTCAATGCAGGAACACGTGGTTCTACTAAATTGGCATCCCAGGATGCACATATTCCCCACACAATTGCTGAAGAAAAATGTGTGCATAAGCAAATGTGAAGAAAGCTAATGGTGCCTGGCTATCAAAAGATATAGCGTCTGGGGTCTTAAAAGCTTGAAGATAAATAAGCGGCCATCTAGCTGAGAAGCATTAAAGCCCACATAGAAGAAACACACCAGCCTATCTGACCATGAGGTATAGAAGGGATATTATCAGATATTAAAGAACTGAAAATCATATCAATGGGTGCCCACCTTCCTTATATGATCACGGAAGACAAACGTGTGCACAAGCAAGTGTGGTGAAGAGAGCTGATGGTTCCTGGCTATCAAAAGATATAGCATCAGGGGTCTTAAAGGTTTGAAGATAAACACATGGCCATCTAGCTGAGAAGCATCAAAGCCTACATGGAAGAAACACACCAGCCTGTTTGACCACGAGGTGTAGAAGGACCCAGTTATCAGACATCAAAGAACTAAAAATCATATCAATGGGTGCCCACCTTCCTGAAACAATCAATGAAGACAAATGTGTGCATAAGCAAATATGGTTAAAAAGCTGATAGTGTTCGGCTACCAAAAGCCATAGCGTCTGGGGTCTTAAAGGCTTGAAAATAAACAAGTGACCATCTAGTTGAGAAGCAACAAAGCCCACATGGAAGAAACACACCAGCCTGTGTGATCACGAGCTATAGAAGGGATCAGGTATCAAGCATCAAGGAACAAAAAAATCATATCATTGTAAATGTGGGTGAGTGCAGAGTGGAGACTCAAAGCCCATCAGCAGCCAACCAGACACCACCTTACTGAAGGGTTATGGGGAGGAGATGAGCCTGTCAAGGTGCAGGCTAGCAATGATGAAACATATAACTTTTCTCTAGTTCTTAAATGTCCCCCCCCCACACCCCCCACGATCATGATCCCAATTCTACCTTACAAATCTGGCTAGACCAGAGGATGTACATTGGTACAGATAGCAACTGGAAACACAGGGAATCCAGGACAGATGACTCCTTCAAGACCAGTGGTGAGAGTGGTGATGCCTGGAGGGTGAAGTGAATGTGGGGTAGAAAGGGGGAACCAATTACAAAAATCTACATATAGTCTCCTCCCTGGTAGATAGACAGCAGAGAAGAGGGTGGGGGGGCGGACTTGGACAGTGTAACATATGACAAAATAATAAAAATGTATGAATTATGAAGGGTTCATGAGGTAGGGGGTGTTGGGGAGGGAGGGGGAAAATGAGCAGCAGAGATTAAGGGCTCAAGTAGAAGGCAAATGTTTTGAGAATGATGATGGCAACAAATGTACAAATGTGCTTGACACAATGGATATATGTATGGATTGTGATAAGAATTGTATTAGCCCCCAATAAAATGATTTTTAATGGATAAATAAAAAAATAAAAGGTGGTTTAACTACGGAAGTATATGATATATGAATATTATATCAAGGAAACAACTATAAAAAGGAAGCAAACATAACTTATGGTTATTATGGGTGAAGGAGGAACAGTCTTTATTTAGGGAACGTTGAGCTCATTTTAATGGTGGTGGAACAATTTGGAGAGGGAAAAATTAATGGTTATGCAACAGGAAGAGTATAATCAATGACACTGAATTATACATGTAGAAGTGGTTGAATTGGGGATATTTTGTTGTGTATATTTTTCCCAAATTTGAAAAAAAATACTACATGAATAACAATGAGTATGGGGAAAAAGAAAATGTTCTAAAATTGATTGTGGTGGAGATTGAATAACTCTTCTTGATATGGTTGCATGACATGTGGATGAAGTGCCAATAAAACTGTACTGCCAAAAAAAAAAAAGATAAGTAGCCAAAGAGGAATCATCCCCATTCATAGACCTCAGGGATGGTGGTCTGGAAACATGCGGACTGGAAGTCTCTCTGCAATTTAAGTAAATGTGGGTGCAGGAAGCTTCAGAGATAGCGGTCCAATGCCCCTTGGAGAAATGGAGGTTTAGATAATTTCCTAGTGATCTTTGTACAATCTGACTTCTTAGAGTATCAATTATACCCTGAGATCATTATGAAAACCTGCGAATCACTTCCTGTGGCATTGTCAAAACCTGCTAATCCTTTCCTGTAATCATTGTAAAAAAAAAAACCCTAAACCCTGCTCCTGTCACAAAGATTAAAATATGTAACCTGCTTAATTCCCACTCGATTTTTAAACCATTCAGAAGAAAAACCCACAGTTTTGTCTGTCCGTGCTTGCAGGAATAAACCTAGAATGTCTTGAGTTAACCTGCTCTATGTCTTTGACTAACACAATGATGGTCATCCCAGACCCTGTCTTCCAGTAACAACAGAAGGAAACACCACTGGGTCTTGTAGATCTTAGCCTGGAGAAAGAGAAGCTGACTATGATTAGGATGTTGATGCACCAGCTACAACAAACTCCGAACAACCCATCACACCCTAACAGAGGGTAGGTACCATAGGCTAGCTCAGTGTTTTCCCTATTTCAATATCCACAACACTCTTTGAAAAATACATAAAATTGGGTCTATGATTTTACCAGTGACAAAGTTTACGAAAACATGTTACTACATAGAACTATAACTAAGGCCCAAGGTTAGCTGACTTTAAGAACCCCGATCCACGTGGCTGAATGTCATTGAATCAATTTCAATGCATAGTGATTCAAAATAAAACTGCTTATGGAATCTGGGATTTAAGTCAAAATTAACAAGTTCAGTTGGAGCCTGTGGTTCACTTAAAACATTTGACTCATTTGAAACAGATGTAAAAAGATCGAGATGGTTGAGTGATCTCTCTGCTCCGTGAACCTCCTCCTGGAGAATTTCACAGAAGTCTCAGCCAAATCAGTGCTTCCCAAGTATGTTCATCAGGGTAGACTACAGAAACAAATCTAGCGAAACACTCATATGTGTGTTACAGAGAACTTTATATCAAAAAGTAAATGTATATTAAGAAAATATCCCAGCCAGTCCCTAATTCCGATTTTAGCCCATTCCTCTTCAGACTCACACAACAAATGCAATGACGCCAAATGCAGGAAGATCACAGGCCAGTGGATGGAAAGTCTTATGGATGCAGTGGCAGTGGAAACATCTCAGCACAGGCATGGTTCTCCATGTGGCTCCTCCAGCTCCAGGGCTCTGGTTCCAACAGAGGTTCCATGTGGCTTGTCAGCAGGAAGACAAGCAGTGTGTCTCTGGCCTCCAGTGAGCTATTTATCTCCTTCGTACCTCCAAATGAGGTCATAAGGTTGCGACTTGATTGACAGGCTAGACTCCACCCCTTCGCAAATTGACAGGAGATTGTGTAACAGACCATCTAATGTCAACGTGACACTTTTATACAACTCTGTGACACTTTTATACAACTCTTTAGCGATATATATAATTCTAAACAAAATATTTTAAAATCATATGTGTACCTAGCAGGTTAAAACTAAAATGCATACAGTTCAATATATGCCAAAGCCTCATTTAAGCATAATATTCTATAAGTTAACAACACAACAATATTCTTTTCCTAACAGTTGCAGCTAATTAACACCTACACCTTAATCCTATAATACTAAAAATATATTCCCCCACCTATGAAAGTTCATAAACCAACTACTTCATACCTTTATTCCCCCATTTTGGGTATCCAAATTCTATACTGCCCACTTAGATCATCCCAGTGCTCTGAGGAGACAATCATATTCTTTCATGTGAAAAAAATCTTCATTCTAGTTGGAATCTTGTGAAGTCTGCATCCATAAGCAAAATCAAATCAGGAAAGGCCAGCCATAAATTTAGCAGCAATAGGCACCAGTTCACAAGCTTAAAAATTTTCTCTTCATCTGGCCGAGTTCTGGTCAGCTCAATGTGAGCTGCCTCCCTTAGCCTTACCAGGGTGCCCATTGACTGCCTTGACCTTTGACTCTGAGCCCCATCCCAAATCCTCAACAAACCTAACCCCTTTGGCCTAGGTCATGAAATTCAGACCAGTTAACCCACTCTCGTCTTCTCCTTTGGTACCTGTAAACAGGTCCACAGGTGTCAGTGGCCAGACTCAGCCCGTCTCATTATTGCTGCATTTCTCCCACTGTCACTCAACAAGTGGATTCAGGTGGTCACCTAACAGCCATTTAAGCCTGCCACAGGCTCCCTTTAACGTTCAATCCTAGAGAGAGGTTTTTTTCTTCATGGTTCGAGATTTTTCCAGCTTCTGAGAAAAACCACTAGTTCAAACTTCAAAAATCTAAAGAGTTCCTTTTTCCCTTCAATCTGCCAACAGCCCCCTGGGCAAGTCTCTTCATTTTTGGATGTCCTGAGTACTCAAGACACTGGGTGGGGCTTATCTTTTCAAAGTCTTCTTTGCAGATGAGTCCTAAACCCATTTAAAAATCCCATTTTAATGATGAGGTCAAGTGAGCTAACAAACTCTCTATTTTCTTTTTCTTTTTAAAAATATTTTAAATTTTATTGTTATTTTTTTAATTATTGTATTATACAGGGGGATTATACAGCTCCTATCACAATCCATACATATATCCATTATTTCAAGCAAATTTGTACATTTGTTGCCAGCATCATTTTCAAAGCACTTTCTTTCTACTTGAGCCCTTGGTATCAGCTCCTCATTTTTTACCCTCCCTCTGCCCCTCCCTCACTAATCCTTGATAATTTATAAATTATCATTAATTTTTAATGTCTTACACTGACCAATGTCTCCCTTCACCCACTTTTCTGCTGTCCGTCCCCGTAGATTGTTGCAATTAGTTCCTGATTTCTGCCCCCAACCTTCCCCTTCCCCTTCCCCTCCTGGTATGGCTACTCTCATATTGATCATGAGGGGTGTTTTTGTCCTGGATTCCTGTGTTTCCAGCTCTTATCTGTACTCATGTACATTCTTTGGCTTAGTCAGATTTGTGAGGTAGAATCGGGGACATGATAGTGGCAGGGAGGAAGCATTAAAAAACTAGAGGATAATTGTATATTTCAACAGTGCAATACTGGACCTTGACTGGCTCATAATTGTCTACAGATGGGCTGTGGGTCTCCACTCCGCAAGCTCTCTGTTTTGATACTTCCCAATAATTATCAATCATTATATCAATAATAATAAACAAAATAAATCAGTATAAACAAAGTCGAATCAGATTCTAAACTCAATTCTTAATACAATCAAGTTCAATCCTTATCTAACTTATCATAATCCTTACCTAAGCTATTCCATTGACACAAAATATTACTTTAGGTCTCTGACTGAATCAAGCTAGAGATAGGCTTTCTGTCAGCCATTTTGATCTTCTGTCAGTCATTTTCCCTAAAGAGCATGGTCTCTGAGAAATTCAAACAGTGATTTCACCCCCTGAGCTCAAAATATACAATAATCACATTCATCTGTGCCATTTCAGAGAGGAATAACCAAAGACAAAAACCGAACAAAATAATCAAACCGTTAACTTCCCATATTTTTTATAGAAAACAACCCAGTAAACTGCACGGCCACATCTGACCTCTGGCTTGCCAAAGAAGAAAAACTCCCATGCGGCAGAGGTCTAATAAGCATCCACCCTCCATTTTTATTATTTGTTTCTCTAGTACCCCACTGCCAAGGTACCATAATGTGTTAGTCCGGGTAGACTAGAGAAACAAATCCAGGGAGACACTCAGATATGTATAATAGTTTTTATTTCTGATAATGCATAATTTTTAGTATAAATACTTAAAAGAATATTACATATACTATTTGAGATATACCAGAAACTAAACTCACTGCCATTGAGTCAATGCTGACTCATAGTAATCTTATATGACTGAGGAGAACTGCCCCTGTGAGTTTCTGAGGCTGTAACTCTTCACAGGAGTAGAAAGCTCTTCCACCTGTGGAGCCGTTAGTGGTTTCAAACAGCTGACCTGCAGTTAGAAGCCCAATCATTATGCCACCAAGGCTCCTGGTTGGATATATGTATTGTGGTAGTCACCTAATCTGATGTCAATTTAAGGATTAAGAATGTAGGGGTGGAGTCTAGGCTGTCAATCTGTAGATAGCCAATGAGACGTCTATGGGCATGACCTTCTCCTGAGAATTCTGGGAAATCTGGTACTTCCTCCTTGGAGGCAGAAGACACTTCTCTCTCTGCCACTTCTTGGGAGAAGATGCAGAAGACAAGTCACATGGATGCAACCAGACCTCTGAAGCCGGAGAAGCCACGGAGAAGCCCTGCCAATACTGAGACTAGACCCAAAGACTTTTCTACCCACTGGCTAGTGATCATCCTGCATTTGGCCTCATTGCACGTGTTTCATGAGTCTGAAGAGGATTTTGTAGATTGATAACAGACATATGGGTTAAAATCAGACTTGACCTGTTCTGGGATGATTTTTCCATGTTCAATTGCTCTTGTATACCAACCTCTCCCTTATATACATATGCGTGTTTATGAATTTGTTTCTCTATTTGACCCAGACTAACACACTATGTTAAAATTAGTATACTAAATAATAATGTTATTAACATGAACTCAAATTTATCTAGATGTTAACAAAATTAACTAACTGAGTCATGGAATAGGTTGTGGTACAAATAAACCTTATCTTTAAAGAATAATAATAAATTAGAACCTGTGTGGGTACATATTTATTTCTGTTAGGTGCTGCCTAATTATTTCTATCTCAAAGCAATCCTATAAAAGAAATAAACTGCGCAATTAAAAAAAATCATTTTATTGGAGGCTCATACAGCTCTTGTCACAATACATACACTCATCCAAAGTGTCAAGAACATTTGTACATTTGTTGTCATCATCATGTTTAAAAGTTTCTTTCTACTTGAGCCCTGGGTATCAACTCCTCATTTTCGCCTCCCTCCCCTACCCTTTGCCTCACGAACCCTTGATAATTTATAAATTGTTATTATATTTTCATGTCTTACACTGACCAATGTCTCCCTTCACCCGCTTTTCAACACAGCTCAATTCTGCCCCAACCTCACAGGGTTGCTGTGTTTTAGTCCATTACTGTAGAAAGCCAGTCATTCTCCTTGAGAAACTTCCTTTTTTTGTTGCCCTTCTATTTCACCAAACTTGATATCCTTTTTCCAGAGATTAGTCTTCCCTGATAACATTTTCAAAGTACATGAGACGAAGTCTCCTCATCCTTGTTTCTAAGGACCAACTAGGTTGTACCTCTTGCGGGACAGATCTGTTCTGGCAATCCACAGTACTTTCGATGTCATTCTACAACGCCACAATTCAAACGCGCGCATTCGTCCATGGTCTCGCTCATTCATTGCCAAGATTTCCCATGCATAGGAGCTGATTAAAAATACCATAGCTTGGGTAAGGCGCATCTTAATCCTCAAAGTGTCCTCTTGGCTCTTCAACACTTTAAAGGGGTTTTGTGCTGCCAATTTGACTAATGATTTCTGTGGTGGTTGCATAATTTGGTGACAATTTGAGGGTTAAGAGTGTAGGGGTGGAGTCTACCCTGGCAATCAGCAAGTAAAATCTTGCTGAAGATAACAAGAAAAACAGTTGTTACAATACATAGACAGGTGCTAGAGATTCTAACTGGATTCAAAAGAGTATGTGGAATGAGAGATATTGTTCCTGATGTCATATGACTAGCATGCATGACCAGAAAGATGTTTACTTGTGTTCTGGTAAATATGCAAAGGTATTTAAATGTGTGGATCACAGACTATAGATAGCATTATGAAGAATGGGAGTATAAAACAGTTAAATGTACTCATGTGGAACCTGTACATAGTACAATAAATTGCTTCAACAGAGCAAGGGACTATTGAATGGTTTAAAATCCAGAATGGTATAAGCTTGTATTATATCCATTTACCATACTAGTTCAATTTGTATGCTGAACAAATATCCCAGAAAGCTAGATTGTACAAAGAAGAATGTGGCATCAGATTTGAAATAATTATCAATTCTTCCAATTACTAGTAGCCTATAATACACAGATGATACAACTTTGTTTGAGGCACTTACTGATGAGGATCAAAGAGTACAGCCTTCAATATGGATTATAACTTCAATCTTCAATGTAAAGAAAACAAAAATATTCACAACTAGACTAATAGACACCATGATAAATGCAGAGAATATTGAAGTTCAAGCATTTCATTTTATTTAGACCCACCAGCAATGTTCAGGGAAGCACCAAATAATAAATTATGTTAGTCTGGGTAGACTAGAGAAACAAATTCATGCACAAGCATATGTGTATAAGAAAGAGCAATTGAATATTGAGAAAACATCCCAGCCCAGTCCAGATCAAGCCCACAAGTCCAATATTAACCCATATGTCCGATTCCAATCTCACAAAACACATGCAATGATGCTGAATGTGGGGAGATCACAGACCAATGGGTGGGAAGAGTTGTGCATCCATTGGCACCACAAGAATCTCAGCGCTGACAGGGGTTCCCGTGTGGTTCCTTCAGCTCCAAAACTCTGTCTCAGGGTAGCTCTTCATGTGGCTTCTCCTCAGAAATGGCTCACAGGGAGTGAGCCTCCAAGGGCAGTGAGCCAAGAGAGAGAGAGAGAGAGAGAGAGAGAGAGAGAGAGAGAGAGAGAGAGAGAGAGAGAGAGAGAGAGAGAGAGAGAGAGAGAGAGAGAGAGAGAGAGAGCCTCCCACCTCCAAGGAGGAACTAAGGAGTTCCCAGAATCCTCAAGAAAGGGCTATGCCCACAAAGAGTCTCCATTGGCTATATCCTGATTGCCAGGGTAGACTCCACCCCTACACTCTTAACCCTCCTGTCAGACTTGTGTCCAACACCTAGCAGGTCCAGAGTGAAGCAGCAGGATTGGAACCTCTGTGTGTGGGGTGGGGGGGTGGGGGTGGCTGTCAGGCCTGTGGGAGCGGTGTGATGGGGTGGGACATCTGGGTGGAAACCTCTGAATGTGTGCTGTGGACTGGCTGGCAAATCTGTGAAGAGCACTGAGGTCTTTGACAAGCACCCAGATGGGGCGGGCACCTGGGGGGCCGGGGGCCGTACTGGCTGGAGGCTCTGTGAGGAATGTCCAGACGGGCGGGCACCACCCCTGGGGTGAGAGGTCTGGCTGGCAGAACTGAGGAACACTGAGGTAGGTCGACAGCCTCCCCCTTATGCCTGGCTGGCCTGTGGTGCCAAAGGAGGCAGAGTGGGTGCCCTGAGTGCCGCAAAGGAGACCACGGTTGTCCCCAGGGAGTGCAGGTGATGGGGTCAAAGTCAGTTTCTGGTTCAGAGAAGTGCTCTGAGTTTTGTCTTGGGAATCAACAGACAGACTTGATACTCCTACGTGTCCCCCAAATATCCCCACTCACCGATCTCCATAGAGCTCGGGGCATGAGCTACTTCTCTTGTCTCCATCTTGGCCAAGCCCAATAAGGGAGTTTGTAAAAGTTCATTGAAAATGTAATGGACTTTATCCACAACTTTTTGGAAAGTCCCCTCAAAATTGTTTTCTCAAATCTGAGCTATCCTTTGAAGATAAGGTGTGAGTGTGTGTGTGTGTGTGTGTGTGTGTGTGTGTGTGTGTGTGTGTGTGTATTTCCCCCTCTCTTTCTACTCAGAATACTAATGAACACAGTGCCTGCAAGATGCCTTCAACCCCCTTAGGGATTCTGAAATACAGAGCTCTGTGCTGTAGAACTCAGCCCAGCTGTCACACATTCCTTCTGAGGAGCTAGTTGTTATGAGGAGCTGATGGCCATACCCATGGGAGCAAATGAAAGGGCCCTTCCCAGCCTGTAAAGCTTCTGCTGTTTGCACTTTAGCTCTGGGTCTTGAAGCTTTGCCTCGTTTGCTTATTGGGTCGACACTGTGTGAAGCGGGGCTGCAAACAGAAATTGCTGCTGTTTTCATTACGGTATGTTTGGGTTTGGGTTTGGGCTCCAGCTGAGTTATTTGGTTTGCTGACCCCAATCCCAGCATTCTCTTTTTTCTCTCCTCTCTAATTCTTGCTATATCCTTTGTGTACATAGTCTCAAAGTTGGGGTCCTATAATTATTTCTGTCAGGATCCTCCCCAAATGAAAAAGATGGTCCTCTCACCATCCAGCAGTTTGACATGGTTTATCAGTCTTTATATTCATCCTTCATTTTAACTGTTCTTCTCAGTGTTTGACTGCAGAAGAAATCTGTGAACAGTACATGTAAGCTAACACAGAGACTGTCACAGGAAAGAATTCAGAGCGGCCCGGTTATTCATTACAAGGTATCATTTCCATCACCAGAATGAATACTGACATGTCATGGATGAACTTTGAAAACATTATGCTAAGTCAAAGAGGTCAGTCACACACACAAAAATCACATCATATGACATTGCCTCCATATGAAATGTTCAGAAACAGCAACACAAGAAAATCTCAAACAAACAAAAAACACACTGTTTAGCAGGTTGATTCTAATACACAGTTACCCTACAGGGCAGAATAGAACCCCTCGCCCCCCCACCCCCCACCCCAGGATTTTAATGGCTGTGCATTTTCACCAGAACAGGTATCCTCATTTCTCTCCCATGAAGAGACTAGTTGTTGAATCTGCTGTCTCTGAGGTTAGAAGCCTAATGCATAACCCACTTCCCTACCAGGGCTCCTTAATGTAGAGACATAAAGGTAATTAGTGATTGCTTAGGGCTTGAGTCCTGGGAGATATACCTGAAACATAAGGATTCTCTTCGGAGTGATGAGAATGTTCTAAAATTGACCTAAGTAGCTGTGGCTGTTTTAAAAGCCATTTAATGCTAATTTTGAAAGTACAATTTCCCCAAGAAGGCCTAACCATGTTAAAAACCATGGACATTTACCCGAGAGTCTCTGGGGAAGAACTTCAGTTATGGCACCCTTTTTTGTTATCAATACTGAGTCACTATCTTCATTGAATATGAATTATAATAAATGTGTGTGTGCTTCAGTGTTTTCATAGGTTTAATTGTATGCAAACGGACTGTCAGGATTTGCCTTCTAATTAACTGAGAAAGCCTCTTGAAATTTCACTATAACATAGAACAGGCCATAGAGGGAAAACCAACTAGGATAGAAGTTGTAACATTATTGTCAAGTAACAGTTGGTATTACCTTGTGTTTCAACCCAATCCAACAGAGAAATATCTGTCACCTTTAATTGACAAGTTAGTATTATAATTATGTATCAAGTATGTTTACTCCAGCCAAGCATTAAGGTAAATAAATATTAAAGGGTTTGTTTACTTTTTATCCCCTCAGAAGAATTAGGAAAAGCATGCTAGCTATTTTATTATCTATTTACAAATGGGTTGACTGCAGCAACCTAGCTCTGGTGGCCTTGGGGAAGAGTGTCTTGAGTTTTCTGAATGCGATCTGATCCCTGTCAAGACAGTGTGGATTGCCTCTTGGGATTCATCAAAGTCAGGCCATTCCAATTCCTTCCTCCATTTAAGAAACAGAACCTGATCTTGATCCTGACAACCTGTGTTAAGGATTATCTAAAATGTTTAAATGCTTCTCTTTCTGTCTGCATTCTTTTGCATAATCCTATACAATTCTTATCTCTTAAAGGTGCCACTCTTACTTAAAATGGGAAAGAATGTCTGGCAGACTAGTGATTCTTGCCTGAGAATTGGGAGTGTGTGCGTGCGTGCGTGCGTGCGTGCGTGTGTGTGTGTGTTTTCTCCCCTCCCCCCCTGCCACGCCCCCCCCCAGCATTTATACTGAGTAATGAAAGAGAAAACGTGCAGAAGGGAGAGGGATGACACTTTTTCCCTTCATTGTCTTCCTATCACCTCTTTCTATTTTTAAAACTGCACCTGAACTCCTGGGAAAAGAGAAAAATGCCTTCTTTGCATGATTATGGCCTTGTGGCTATGTAAAGGTCATGCCTGAATAAGAAGCTACAGATTTGGTCGCACTCACTCACTGCCATGCTAAGTCATAGCGACCCCTGTGGGATCCTGAGACCGTAATGGTTTATAGGAATGGAAGGTGCACTCGTTCTCCCTCTGAGCTGCTGCTGGTTTTGAACAGCCGACAACGCGACTCACAGCCCAACACGTAACTATTACATCATCAGTACATAATTTTAAACTACTTTTTTCCTGTATCAAAATAAAAATAAATTGTCTTTAATTCTCTGAATGAGTAAAAGGGTGGATTCTATTCACTCATGTCAAAAACATATCAAGTATCAAGGCATGGGTAGATTCCCCATGTGTGTTTTAATGTTGGCTTTGTTTTGTATTCCCCATTTTTTGCTGCTCTGCCTTTACATGTGGCCCCGATGGGGGAAAAACACGGAAAATGAAAAATTATTTGGGTGCAACTAATATTTCTATTGGCAAAGGAAACATCCCCAGCATTCAGGAAAGGTGATGAGATATTTGGTGCCTCAAAGCAAAATCTGTGTGCATATCTAAAGTTTTAAAATTTAAAAAAACCAACTTACTGCCACCAACTCAATTCTAATTTGTAAGGACCCGAATAGAAGTAGACGTCTCTGAAGGTTTCGAACTTCTGACCTTGTTGTTAGCAGCCCAATGCTTAACCACTCTGTCAAAGGGGCTCCTTTGTTTTTTAAAAAAGCAGATCAATAGAGAGGCTGATCGATTTGGAGAAGGGGCCCCCATTTCCCTTGTTGTGTTTTCATCTCAACACACTAATACCATGGATGTTTATGATAATCATAGGGCTTGCTCAGTTGAATGTAATCAGAGTGCAAATAGGACTGACAGGGTAATTGATGTTGTCGATTTGGTTTGACCTGCAGCGACCCTAGACACCAAAAGAAGCCCTGCCCCACCTCCCACTGGTTCCTATGCTGGAGCCCATTGTTACAGTCACTGTGTCAGTCTCTCTTATCCTCTTTCCCTCTTGTTACGGGCCTTCCTCTTTTTTCATTGCCCCTCTACTTTAACAAGGAGATTTCCTTCTCCAGGGACTCAATGTCCAATTTTCACAGAAATATGAAGCAATTGAAAATGCCATGGTGTGGGTTGGGTGTAACTTAGTCTCAAAGTATCATCCTTCCTTTGAAATACTCTAAAGAGGTCATGACCAGCTGAATTCCCCTATGCAACACGTTCTTGATCTCCTGACTACTGCTTCCATGAGCATTGGTTGTGGATCTAAGCAAGATAAAATCCTTGCAGACTTCACTTCTTTCTCCGTTGGTCCTAATGATACCTCTTGGTCCTCTTGTGAGGCTGTTGAGAGGGGCAACACCTTGCAGAAGAGACCACCACCCATGAGCTCTAGTTAGGCATAGGGCTGCCAGGAGTTGAAGGCACTCCACAAAGGCTGAAGGTTTGACTTCACTGAGTGACACCTCAGGAGAAAATAATTAGCCATTGAAAAACCCAAGTTATACCCTGGCACCCAGACAGTCACCCTGGGTTGGTACCGATTCCACTACCGCTAGTTACCGATCTGACTAGCAGGGTTCTGAGTAAACTAACCCGGAAAGGGATGATGGCAGGGCTACCGCTCAAGGAGCTCTGCAGTCTTCCAAAGACCGGAGGGTGCATCTGGAGCTTAGGTCTGTGAGGAGTCCAGACTGTGAGGTGGATGGGCCAGAGGTCAGCTTAAAGGACAGGCTCATGGCAAATAAAAAGGTTGATGGGGACTACAGTAGGGTCCACCTCAATTCACAGGTAGGTTACTCTGTGTTGCATGTCTGAGTACCTCAAGATAATAAGAATCTTGTGGCCAAATATGCAACAATCCTCTTCACTTCTCCCAGACTCCCGAACGAATAAGCGGAGATATAAAGCGTGATTCTAGGAATACATGTGTTAAGAAAATATTGCTGTATGTCATCTGATAATCTGTTAAAACTGAAAATTAATCAGGGAGAAACAATCACCTCTGAAAGACTTGGCTGCTGACTAAATAAATGTAAGATAAAATTAGCACAAAAGGGTAACATGAGATGATTTCCATATTTTACTGACAAGTAATGCTAGGAATCATTATCCTAATGGCTTATGAACTTCCTATATCATCGGATGACATTCAGGAGTAATATTATGATCAGGAGCAGACTTTTTCATCCTTTATAACATAAGCAGTGGGTTCAGTAGTTCATAATAGGTAAAGGGGAAGATGGAAGCCGAGAAGAGGTTCACTCCTTTCAGAATCATTGTTTTGTCAAGACCGAACAGAGGAGAGAGAAACGGAAGCTTATTGATTTAGTCTCCATATTCAGAAGGCCATTGAAAGCTATAGCCATCACCATAATGTCTTTTCTCTTTGCAGCACGCTTCTTATGGCGAAAGATCAGTCCTGGTGACTAAGAGCTGTCTGCCTGCTGTGGATACTGTGATAGCCAAGCAGGCGGCAGGGAGGAGGAGAAGGGAAATCCTTTACTCTTTCATCGAGATAACCCTTTATGTTGTGGGCATTAGGATTAGGGAATGGTTTAGAGCTGACCCACCAACTGTCTGAGGGAAAGCAGAAAGTGGAGTTCAAGGAGATTGATTTAAATGTGTCTGTCCTTCTTAGCCACGTGTCTCCTAGCTCATCCTCAGGATGACTTCAGGCTGTATCTCTTGAGTAGGCACTGGAGATAAGTGAGGCAATCAGGTATCTCTGGAATCTAGGTAGAGAGAGATGACCCCAAAAGTCTGTCAGTCAGGGCCAGAGGAATCTTGGGGATTCAAAGTGGATTAAAATAGACTAATTTTTGAGAGAAAACTTGTCTCTGATGAGAAATTATTACCAGCTAGTCCACTTGGCATCCAGGAGTTGTGTATGGAGTGATGTGTCCCACTAAGCCTGGGAAGAGGCAGCTCCGGCAGGGTGGGACATGTGAGAGCTCCGCAGCTTCTGCCAATGGCACAGTCAGAAGGCGCTGACTTGCACGCACACATGAAAGGAACTCCAACAGACCCCGCAGCTGGCTACATGCCACCATCTGAGGCCGCAAGCTTTTGGACCTGAAGTCTAAGTGAAATCAAACAGTTAGGGGAAAGAGACTAGGCTAGACTCTACAACCTATAAAGGACCGCAGAGATGAAGGAATGCCTGTAAGAGAGCTCTGAACACAACCACTAAGATTTACAATCTTTTTTCACTTCAAATATTATTTTAATTTGTATATTGGATAGGCTTTCCTGGAGTTTTACAATCTACCAATTTCACAAATAAGAGAAGAAAAAATATTTCGTTTTCCTTGGCTGTCTCTTACACAATTGCGGTAGAAAATTTGAAGGAGGGAAAGGTCATAGAATGATTGGAAAACTAAGTAATAGAAATAATATAACAGTAGAGTAAGTTGATCAACAAATTTGACTTATATATATCCATCAAGATGTCTATATATCCATCAGTGAAAATGTTTCTTTATATAGATCCATAGAGTGCTTTTTTTAAGTTCAGATACTGTTCTAAAAAGGAAACTTTAACCAATTTTTCAAGATAGATATTTGTTTCTCTGACATATTATAAGATTAAAATACTTAAAAAATTAATCAGTAGTTTTAGAACAACATAAAGCATGACAACTCCTGAAGATTAATAGGTTATTGTTAGGTAGTCTGCTGGTTCCAACTCATAGCAAACCTATGTATGATATATCTATCATCTATCTATCTATCTATCTATCTATCTATCTATCTATCTATCACCTGTCTATTCATCCATACACAAATATACATTATATCAATGTATATATTTTTGCCGACACTTATTTTTCTTGTATGTAAACTCTGACATGCTTTAATGATATTTTGGGAAGCCACAATACTTTGAAGCCAGATCATAGACAAAGCACTGAAAGAAGAGAAGGATAGGTGTAAATACCTGGGTTGTACTTGACTGTGAGAGATCTCTTTAGTATGCACCAGCAAGGGTTTGACTGCCTATGGAAAGATTGCTGGTCTGATCCCACTTGGAGGCCCCTCAGAAGAAAGGTCTGGTGATCTGCTTCCCCCCAAATCACAGCTGTGAAATCAGCCTGCTCCTCAATTGTCTCTGTCAAGTCTTCATACTTAGCCACCCACCTCCTATCACACAGATACCTGGGAGAGCATCAGCCTCCGAGTTGCAGCACCTGCAAGGCCAAGAGCGCAAGCTGGAAAACGCCGGAGGAATGGAACAGCAGAAGGAGCTGTCTTACACAGTATGTTGAGAACATGCTTGGCTTCATAGGCATATTATCCCACGGGAAAAATCTCTTCTTTCCTTCTATAAAGATCCACAGTAATGAATAAGACACGTCCCCTTGCAGAATGCTGTTGAAATTCTTTTTTAGGAAAAGCTTGCTGGCCTATGATTTTATTTTGTCATTTTGTCCTCTCAAAGAAAAAGAGGCAGGCATACGGAGTTCAGTTAGAGGGAAGTAGCTGTGGGCCTGGCTGAGAGGAGGAGCAAATTACTCACACTCTGATTTCAGTGTTGGACCTCAGTTCCATGGCCATGCAGAGGAGGCTGGGAAATGCCATCAAGCTGGATACTCTGCAGTGAGCAATGGGTTTGGTCACCAAGCAATAGACTCTTCCACTGTTATTTTTCAAAAATCAATTCATTTTTGATTACGATTTCCTTCAGAAGTGGGACTATTCTCATGAAATCAATTTCATCCATCAAAGGTTTGGCCATACAGGTGATGCTTTTAGGGAGGATAAGTTGTGTGGTAAGAGACAGGTGGTTAAATTTGGAGACTTGGCAGAGGCCATTGAGAAAGAGCCTCTGTATTGGACACATATTTTTGGTGGTTTTTGTAAGACAATAGCCACAGAAGCTACTTGAAATACATTTTCTTGACAACGCGGACACCTTTAAATTATCAAAAAAAGTTGTATGCTTCAATCAATTATTGGGAATTTTTTTCTGTATGTCTTTCTAAATCAGGTCCTCTACTTAAGGATTTGATCTTCTTCTTGGACAACTGCACAATCCATCCCTCAATGTGCACCAAGTGCAGAGTTCATTCAGCCACGGTAGCCAGAAAAGAGGACAAACTCACTGCAATCTCCACCTCAGTAGAGGCTTTATAGCACTGCATGGTCCATCTCTCCCCTTGGCAAACTGAAATTGCTGCTGCCCTTTCATGAACCCAGAATAAGATGATAGGCCAGAATAAGATGATAGGCCTCTTTATCCCTACACAATCCAGATGCTGACCCTAACCCCCTGCCTAAGCACAAGCCTAAAATGGGGGAAGATTCAGAGTGTCAGTCTAGCTGCCACTCAGCACTAGTTGATGTTTGTGGAGACTGACATGGGGGAAAGCTCCCGAGAAATCCCCCTTTGGCGGTGTACATCCACCCTACAGTCACTTGCTGAGCTATTTGCACTCTGCCACACAAGTTTCCATCAGCAGAAAGGACCACTGGGAGTTTGGACATCCAGATGCTACTTGAGGCTGTGATTGCTATGAACCCTGGCTTCGGAGGCTCCCAACTCTTCCTAGCAGTTCCCTGTAGAGATATTAATGAAGCACCTATTGGGGAAAGGAAGGGAAAAAGTGACCACAGAAAGCAAAAGCTTAGAGAGCCAACACTGGACACATCTTAAAAATGTTTAGATACTGTAAGTGCAGCAATGATGTGTCCAGGGCATCCCTACCATGGTAATGTCAATAGTGTGTCACCATGAAAATCTCTATCATGATTGTTCATTGGGGCATGGCTGCCTATTGCAACTGCTCAATCTTTGCTTTGCCAGGGCTGGACAAGCCTCAGAGTCCCTCCTTGAATCTTGCTTCCAGGAATAGAATGAAAACTGTACTAGAAGAAAAAGGCCTTCCTCGCTCTGTGGTCTCTTTGTTGATGGCTCAAGGATACTATCCTTCTTCTGTTGCTTTGGGCTAACACTGAATCCTAAGTCCTTCTTTGTGACCTGAGACATTTAAATTAACCATGACCTACTGGTCCAATCCATCTCTCCATATTCCATTGAGTTCCCAGAGGGAGCCCATCCAATTACATCCACATTGTAGTCCTATCTTGCTGTCAGATAGAAATTATAATGATCGACTTTATTTCCCCATATTATATAATTTTAATATTTTCTCATCTCCTTTCTATCTTCTTCTACCTCTTCCATACTTCTCTTCTTGATTTTTCCCTAAGAACCTTAACTCTGACTATCAGCCAGGAGCTTAGATAACCCAACAAATACCTAGCAAACATCTGTTCAATTTCATCGAGGCAGGCTTAATTCCCTAGGGAATGAGTTTGTATATAATAGAATTTCAAATTCTTATGGAATCTGCACTTTCTGTAGCCATGGAAACTTGTGAACCCCCATAACTGTTGCTTTGAGATAGTATTTAACATTAAAACAAACAAAAATATACCCTAAAGTCTTCTTTCAACCAAACAAAAGTTTAGCTCAATTAATAAGAAGTGTCTGCCTTGAATATATGCTATTCTAAGAATTATTTTATGAGATTAAGTTGACAACAGCAATATTACAGCTTAGATAGGAAGCTTGGGAAGTTTATGTTAATGGTGAGGAGAGATTCAGAAAAGGAGGGTGAATTTATGCAACTTACAGACTGTTATCCATGTCACTACAGTGTGCAGGCAGATATTGTTGAATTGGTGTATGTTTTGCTGTGCGTATTTTCACTAATAGTATAAAATATAGATTTTATATGAGTGTCATATTTTATTTTAAATTATAAATACTGTTTTTTATATTGCAAATTTTTTTCTGAAAACATTTTAGTGTTGGTACCAGGGTGGACATGTAGGAAAATGTTTGGGGAAAACTAAGCTCTCTTTGTTATTTAAATAGCATGAGATGCCTATCATTTCTTACATAGACACTGATTACATATAGAGCCAATGTTGCCTCATAATTTTCTCTAAGAAGCCTAGAGAATTTTGTTTAAAATAAATTATGCTATTTATTGTCTCCAACACACTACCATAAGCATACAAGTATACGTACAAAAATGTGAGCATGACCATATTTAGCTGATCATCTACATAATTAGAAAGATCTCCAGTAGAATAAAAATATTAGAAGATGAATTGAGGATTTATTAAGCAATGAACAAGTCTGAATGGAAAGATGAAAATAGCAAGGATAGCATCTTCATAAATAAGCAGTTGAAGGGTCAGACAGTTGAAATTTCTGCAGGAATTGATAAAGGAGCCAATAGAAGTTCATAGACAAACTCAAGGCACAAATTGGCAGTAAGGAATAGTAAATACACAAAGACTTGACAAAAAATGCTAGCTAACTATTGTGAGAGCCATTGATCACAACAACATAAGCCCATTTGCAGTAAACTCCAATAATCAGAAAGCCTGGAGAGGCATACAATGAAAATTGATATAGATAATAGTGACTGTAAGTCATCAATGATCTTGAATGCTTTCTGAATCACTAAAATTTGATTGTGCTTAGTATAATCTTAGGGGTAAATGCACTTATTTCTGAATAAAGAGACTTTCAAAAACTATTCCTTTTCGCAATAAGATATTTTACTGAAAATCATAAAAATTTAGAGGTAAAAACTATTCTGCTGCAAAACCAAAGTGAGTTAGTGACTTACAGTAGAAAACACCAAACCAAAAAGCAGAGAGGGTTGTCAGCAAGATGGGGAAATTGAGGGCAGTTTAAAGCCCAGACTGTGTCGTCTGGGGTGGAGGGAGGGGGCCTAGCATAGGACCCAAGAATAAGAGACTTTATTCTCCAAATTCTAAATTTCCAAAATAAGAGAAGGTCACACAACAAAACCCACAGGGTATTATTGGATAAGAACCTGAGAATGGAGAGGCAAGTGACTGAATTGGAAAGGCAAGGCAGTAGTTTGTTATAATATCCCGAGGTGATTTTCAGAAGCTGACTGGGATCTTAGCCTTCTGGTCATTAAAACTAGCAACACCAAACCTGCTTTCACTCACAGGCTGTCTTATCAATGGTAAAAAAAAAAATTTTTTTAAGTTTAAAGTAAATTTTCCAGGTCATATAGCTGAAAATGGGGAAGCTGCAGCTTACATTTGAATTTTGTATCTCCTGGGCAGGATTCTCTCCATTCTGAAAAGCAGCTCCAGGCAGAACTTTCTGAAAGATCAGACATTCAATGATCTACTTAATTATTTTGTTTCCTGTACATACAAGCCATCCAAAGGCCAGCGGGGAATCCCTGAGTCAACTTCTGATGTTTATTTGTTTTAATTTATTCCGTAACACATGATAACTCAGACCAAATGAAGTGATGATATCCTGACACTAAAGCTCCTCCTGAAAGAAAATGAGGTAAGTCTTCCTCAGACAAAACCCAAGCCATTGCTGCAATCCTTTCTGATTCCTGGGAATTCCATGCATCACAGAGTAGGACTCAATCTGGTGGCACAGTGACTAAGAGCTAAGCTATTAGCTAAAAGATTAGCAGCTGATGCCCACCTGGCGTTTCTTGGGAGAAAGATGTGTTAATCTGCTTCCATAAATACTTCCATAAAATCTTGGAAATCCTTTGGAGTCTGATCTATAGATAGGGTCACTGTGTGTTGGTTTCAATGCATTGGCTGGAACCCTGAAGAAATGATATGAAGGCTGTGCCTGAGCTTGTCTAAAGAATGAAAATCCAACTTTACACCAACCCAAGGCTGATTCCACCCTTCTTCTTTTTAAATAAATACTTTTATTAAATATTTTTATTGGTGGCTCTTACATCTCTTATCACAATCCATACATTCATCCATGTGTCAAGGACATTTGTATATATGTTGCCATCATCATTTTCAAAGCATTCCCTTTCTACTTGAGCTCTTGATATCAGCTCCTCTTTTTCCTTCTCCCTCCCCAGCCCTCCCTCCCTCATGAACCCTTACTAAGTTATAGATTATTATTTTCATATCTTACATGATCCTCTGTCATCCTTCACCCACTTTTCTGTTGTTCTTCCCCAAGGAGGGGCTTATAAGTTGGTCCTTGTAATGGACTCCCTCTTCATCCCCTACCCTTATCCTCCTGGTATCTCTATTCTTATTGTTGCCCCTGAGGGGTTTATCTCTCCTGGATTCCCTGTGTTGTGAGATTTTATCTGTAGTAGTAGTGTGCATGTTCGTGACTAATCTGATTTGTAAGGTAAAATTGAGGTCAAACACTCCCTCAACATAAGAACACTATGTTCTAATAATCTTGCATTCTGTGACACTCTCCTTCCTGACATGATCACTGAAGACAAAATGTGTGCATAAGCAAACGTGGTGAAGAAAGCTGATGGTGCCCGGCTATCAAAAGATATAGCGTATGGGATCTTAAAGGCTTGAAGATAAACAAGGGGCCATCTAGCTCAAAAGCAACAAAGCCCCCATGGAAGAAACACACCAGCCGGTGTGATCATGAGGTACCGAAGGGATCAGGTATCAGGCATCTAGGACCCAGAACAAAATCATCCTTCTTGATGCTCTTCTGACACCAGCTATTCCTCCCCCGGCATTCTAGAGCACACATAACACTTACAAGGATAGGGTAAGGGAAATTAGTAGGTCCATGATATGCTCACAGGTCAATGTCAGAAAACATTAAGGATATAATCATGTTGTCTAGAGCAGTGCCTCAGACAGGTATGTCTCTCTCTGGTCTTCAGCCTTTCCGCCACATCGTCCTTGACCCTCTGTCCACTCTGTCCCATGATCTTGGTGCAGCTCGTCTGCTCTGTCCCAGGGTCTTTGTGCTGTGGCCCCTAGTGTCTCCGATGCCAAGGCCACTTCAGGCGAGGATCTTGCATGTGCTTTGCTAGTTGCTCTTTCTCCTGGATAGACGTGGGGTTGTCTGTTCATGCTTCTGAGATGACTTCCTCCTATACTCAACTGAATTGCCTATTTGACTACTCCTTGATTTAGAGTGCTCTACCCTTTATCTGCAGACTATGGACAAAAAACCATAACAAGTCAAGGACTGCTTGCTTTGTTTTAAACCATAATTACAATTATCATGCTGAATCAATGCTAAAAACCTTTCTTTTAGAGCCCACTCTGTGGCTGCTACAGTCCCTGGGCGGCCCACATGGCTTTTGGTTGAGTACGAATCTAAAGGATGGCATTTACAGGTGCCATGCCACCAAAGGCACCAAGGAGCAAAGTGACCACCCACTTCTGTAAAGATGGTGGCCAAGAGAAAGGTATGGAGCAGGGAGTTCTGCTCTATGGAGCAGGGAGTCACCCACAGTCAGAATCTGCTCCACTCCAAAAAGTTATGGAAGTTCCTGGCAGTGGAGCGCAAAATACATAAAACGCCATCTTGATCTATAGGAGCTTACCGTTTACAGATGAACTCTCTTTCTGATGAATTCAAACTGCTTATTCTTGTAAAGAATCAGACTGTATAACAACTGAAAGTGATTTGCGTGAATGGGTAGGATGCAGTGATGACTGGCTGTGAATCTGCACCCCTCTCCCCTGAACACACCGTTTCAGATCACTGAAAGAAATCTCAGCAAAACAATATCAGTTGATTTGCCTGATACAGTTTTACTACACAAAGGGTTTCTAAAATAGAAACTTATTTAATCTGTATGCTTAGTAAATAATCTGAGAAGCTAGACTACATGAAGAAGAATGCAGCATCAGGATTGGGGGAAGGCTTATTAATAATCGATGATATGCAGATGACAAACTTTCTGGCTGAAAGTCAAGAGGACTTGAAGCACTAACAGATGGATTCAAAGAATCATCCTTCACGATGCACTACAACTCTAAAAAGAAAACAAAAATGTTATGCTAAATCGAGAAAATGTCCTAGTTGTCAAGGATTTCATTCTTAGCTCCACAGTCAGCGCTCATGGAAGCAGCAGTCAAGAGAGCAAAGGATGTACTCACACTGGGCAAGTTTGCGTACAAGACGTCTTTAACATATTAGAAAACCAAGGTGTGACTTTGAAAACTAAAGCACACCTGACCCAAGTCATGGTACTTTCATCATCCCGTGCATGTGAAAAGTGGGTGAATGGATAAGGAGAAGAATCGATGCATTTGAATTACGATGCTGGTGACAAGAGAGCCACAGACTACCAGAAGAACAAACAATTCTGTCTTGAAGGAGACACAACCAGAACGCTCCTTTGAACATTGAGTTTTGATGGCAAAACTCTAGTTCACGTACTTTGAGCATACTATCCAAAGACACCGGTCCCTGAGAAAAGACATGAGGTAATGCTCGGGAAAGTACAGGTCCATAAAAGACCGGAGGAAGAGACTCAATGGGATGGATTGTCACAGTGGCTGCAGCAATGGGCTCAGACCTCACAACGGGCCTTTTTATACTTGCGAATGCATTGCTTCTTTAAAGGTTAACCCATTATTTCTCCAAACCATTTTGTTAGGAGCCAATCCAGACATCATACCATTCTGTGATTCAATCATATCAAACAGTGTTGTGCAATTGCTGTAACAATCAGTTTTAAAACATAACTCCTTGATACCAGCTTCCCCTTTGCTCCCGCCTAACCTCCTGTGCCCTACTCCCCAGGAACTTTATTCTAGTTGTTATCATTATAGATTCACCTATCCTGGGTTGCATATACTGCAAAATATAGAAAGACACATTCTGTTTAAATGAATCTCCCAAAAGAATTATTGGTTAGGAAAAGTGGAGGAAGTGTATTCCCCTTTCTATCCCAAATTTAAATTAATTTGAAAAGAGTTACTGAAAAGAGTGAGGAGAATTGGAAAACTTTCAGTTACAGAGAGTTGAATCTCATTCCCTGCCCTTTACTTAGAGAGGTTATTATTGCATAGGGAGGAAGTACTTAAAACATCAACTTTGAAATTCTCAAAAATTATTTGGCCCACCTTTTTACGAACAGTTTTATTGAGATATAATTCACATATCATAAAATTTACCCATTAAACTTGCACAATTAAATGGTTTGTAGTGTATCCAGAGAATTGTGAAATCAACGCCACAACCCACTCCAATATATTTTCATCATCCCTAAATGGAGCTCCGTGTTCATCAAGGTTACATCTCAGTTCCCTCACCTGCTCAGTCCTGGTTTCTATCTCTGTCACTTGACCTGTGCTGAACAGTTCACATACATGGATTTCTGTAATGTGCATTCCTTTGTGATTGGTTTCATTCAGTTAGCATAATATTTTCATGATTCATCCATATGGTGACATGTAGCAGTACTTAATTTCTTCCAATAGCCAAATATTCCATTGTATTGCTACGCTACATTTAATTATCCATTTATCAATAGAACATTTGGATGACTTCCATTTTTGGTTATGATGAATAGTGCTTTTCTGATTATTCATGGACAAGCTTTTATATGGAAAAATGCTTTTATTTCACTTGGGTACAACCTCGGAGTAAAACTGCTGAGTCAGATGGTCATGGTGACGGTGCTCTGGGTTAGGCACTGGGCTGCCTGAAATCCACCAGCCTCTCCAGGGACAAAGACGGGGCTCGCTTCTCCCATGGGACCATTATGAGTCAGCATGGATTCAATGGTACTATGTTTAAGGTTTTGAAGGTCAATTTGTTTTCTGCAGTGACTGCACTATTAGAGTTACCTTTGAGGAATAATATCACATACCCATCCTTTTAAGAATTAGTGGCTTTGCTTTGACATGCCAGGTTATACCTGTTAGCATGTATGCTCAAGAATCCAGGTTGTGGTTAGACTACTGGAGCAAAATCTTATACATTAAAGTACTAACTTGGCTTATTGGTTTAGCATCTTATATCATTTCCTTCTCTTTCGACAATCTAGTCACACTTATCCTCTAGGCCTTCAGTTATAATACAATTGTTTTCCCTTCCTGAACCTTATACACCAGTGTTCTGATAGTGAGAAAACAACTATGGTACCTGAGCATTAGTTACCCCAGTACCAGTGGCTTCAGTCTTTGTATCTGTTCGCTTAATAGTTTTCCTGCTGCCTTTACAAACATAACCTCTAGTTTCACAGTCATAGTTTGACAAAAGATGAATAGATGGTGCCAAGTATAAAAATGGAATACAAAATAAATTTGGCTTGAAATCATGATTTGCTGGGCTATCAACCATCTGAGGAAATGAAAAGTAAGCAGAAATAAGACTTAAAAAATACTACTTGAATGTGTATGTGTGAGTATGTGTGTGTTTTGTTTCTTGTTTATAAAATAACCTATCAAATTGTATGTCCTAAAGCTTGGGAGCCCTACTGGCACTGTGGTTCAGCCATTGGGCTGTTCACCACCAAGTCAATAGTTCAAATCCACCAGCTGCTCCTCTGAAGAAAAATGAAGCAGTCTGCTCATGTAGTCTTGGAAATCCTAACTCCTGTTGCTACATGTCAGTTGCTTATTTGTGGCAGTGGGCTTTGTTTGGAGTAAAAGTTAGGTTTAAATTTGTGTAGCAATAAAGGAATATAATTTCTATCATCGATTATAGTTTATGCATACATAAGTAAATTACATTTTTTGCATACCTGTATACTTATTGTTACATTTAAACATGTATTTTAGAATTTCCTTCTTTGGGGTTTTCAGGAGCCATGGCGCATTCAAAGCAATTTCACCACTGTTTATTGGATGTCCACTCTACACAAGTCACTGTGCTAAGCACTTTTTAGGAAGGGCTTTTGGAAGCTATTGTTGTTTTGAACGTGCTCACTCGAGGTAAATATGTCTCCATGGATGTGCATTTTATTTGGGGGAAGTAAAAATTATTCAAAGTCAACTCCGATCGATGAGGCGGATTAGATTCATCGAGCAAGAAGACATTGTTAATGGTCGAAATGCTGCGTGTCCGTTCATTTATAAGGTGGATTTCCTCGTGTCGTTCACTAACCAGATTTGAAGAGACGTAGAGGAGGAGCTCCAGCAACGCTTTCAGTCAGGACAGCAATGGTGAGGGACGTGGGGCCCGAGCATCTATTTTGATCGATGACGCTCTTTGGATGCATGATTCCTGGCATGTTTTTAAAAAGGCTCACATTGTAAATAGTTACATCTCAGTTATATGCCTAGAAAATATTGAAAGCGGCAAAATTTTTACCACCTCCATAGCAATGATAATGCCATTTTCTAATGACTGCAGATTCTCCCCTAACAAAGAATCGACATGTGGCCTGTTCTTCTCTATCGCTAGAACGGAGCTGTGGGTTGAGTGCTCGCTTCTATAGCAAAGGAACGGTTCAAAGAAAATCATCTTATAACCCACGAACAGCCTTCTCCAGGTGGGGCTGCTTGTAAAAGTAGTTATAGTGTGGTAGATATATTATCATTTGTCAATTTGAGGATTAAGAGTGTAGGGGTGGAGTCTAACTTGTCAATCAGATCATAGCCAATGTGGCCTCTATCTGGGCATGGCCTTCTCCTGAGAATTCTGGGAAATCTGGTACTTCCTCCTTAGAGGTGGGAGACACTTCCCTCTTAGAAACACTCTGGGAGACATAGCAGCACAAGACACATGGACCCACACTGATGCAGAGACCCCTGCCAGCACTGAGATGTTTCCAATGACACTGGATCCAAAGACATTCTACCCACTGGCCTGCGATCTTCTACATTCGGCATCATGACATGCGATTCATGAGTCTGAAGAGGACTTTATAGGTTGGTGTCAGACATATGGGTTAATATCAGACTTATGGACTTGATCTGGACTGGGCTGGGATATTTTCTCAATGTTCAATTGCTCTTGTATATAAATCTCTTTCTTATACACATATGTGTGTCCATGGATTTGTTTCTCTAGTCTACCCGGACTGACACATATAGCCAGGCAGCCTGACTCTTTTATGAAAAGAATATTGAAACTAGTTTAAAAATAGACTCAAATATCCTGTGAAGATGGCAAAGAACCTGAAAATGTCTTGTTCTGCCAGATTATGAGTTGCTAAGAGTCAGACCCATCGTGATGTACCCTAATAACTCAAGATCAACTGAGCTTTAAAAGAATAAATGACGGTTGTGTATCACATATGGACTAGCTACTGCATCCTCAATATTATTCAACTTCTTTGGACTATACGCAACCTAATAGTGTCTCTTATTAAGCATAGAGCCCAAGAATTATAAAGGTATACTAGAAAAGTGCACATATGAAGAGTATTGGTCACCTGTGTAACCAATATCTGGGAAATAAATCAGACTCATCTGCCTTCTGGAAGTTTTCCTCTTACCAGCCACACCCTTCCAATAGTAATGACCATCCTGATTATCAGCAGCAGATGTTATTTTTTGCCAATTTAAGCATTTGTAATTGAACACATTGGGCTGCTAAGCACAAAGTCAGTAGTTCAAAACCATCGACCACTCTGTAGAAGAAATAAGAGGCTTTCTACTCCTGTAAAGATTTACAGTCTCAGCAACTCATGATGCCAGTTCTACTCAGTCTTAGAGAGATGGCCATGAGTCAGAATTGACCAGATGACTTTGTAAGTTTTTATCATTTTCCCTCATTGTGTGTGTGTGAAATTAATCCACATTTCTTCATGCAGATTAAAAAAATCATTTTATTGGGGGCTTGTACAACTCTTATCACAATCTATACATACATACATTGTGTCGAGCACATTTGTCATGCAGCATTTTTATGCCAAATGCTCTAAAGCAGTGGTTCTCAACCTTCCTAATGCTGCCATCCTTTAATACTGTTGCTTATGTCATGGTAACACCCCCGACCGTAAAATTATTTTAGTTGCTACTTTATAACTGTCATTTTGCTGCTGCTATGAATCGGGCAACCCCTGTGAAAGGGGTTGGGACCCACACATTGAGAGTTGAGAATCGCTTCTCTAAAGTGTCTACTATACTCATATGTGTTCAAGTTGGTTCCAACTCACAGGGGCAAAATGAAGCACTGCCAGGTCCTGGTCCATCTTCATAATTCTTCTGTTTGAGTCCATTGTTGCAGCCACGGGGTCCATCCATCTCCTTCAGGAGTCTCCTCTTTTGCTGAGCCTTCCACTTTTCCAAGCATGAACGGCCCTTTCAAAAGCCTGGTCTCTCCTGACACCCTGTCTCAAGCATGACAAGAAGCTTCACCACCACCCCCTGCTTCTGGAGAACAATCTGCCTGCACTTCTTCCAAGGCATATTTGTGTGTTCTTCGGCAGGATAGTTCTTGCAATATTATTCACCAGCACAGCAATTCAAATGTATTGATTCTCCTCGCTCTATTCCCTGTCCAACTTTCACTTGCCTAGGAGGTAACAGAAGACAGCCTGGGCTGGATCTGGAGCGCTTTCGTCCTCACACCGACACCATTGAGCTTCAGTACTTCAACGAGGGCTTGTGCAGCTTGTGTAGATTCACCCAAATTCAATGCATTGTGTGATCCAGGTATAAGGATTTGGGTTTTCTTTACAGTGAATTGTCATCCACACCGAGGACTGCAATCCTTGGTTTCCATCAACAAGTCCTCCTCACTTCCAGCAAGCAGCAAGCAAGGTTGTTTCGTCTGCATAGCGAAGGTTGTTAGTAAGCCTTTCTCCAGTCCTGCCACATTCTTCTTCATAGAGGCCAGCGTCTCAGATTATTTTCTCAGCCCACAGATTGATTAAGTATGGTAAATACCTGATGCATACCTGATGCACACCCGATGCACATCTTGGCTGGTTTCAAACCAGGCATCACCCTGGTTCTGTGTGAACCACTGCCTTTTGAACCATGTACAGGTTCACATATCACAATCCAGTGTTCTAGAATTTCCATTCTTCTCAATGCTAACCACAGTTTGTTATGATGCACACAGTCAATACTTCTTCATAATCAATAAAACACAAGGAATCATTTTTTTCTGTTGATTTTTGCTTTCACCCAAGCGTCATCTGACATTAACAAGGATATCCCTGGTTCCACGTCCTCTTCAGAATCCATCTTGAATTCCCGTTGAACCACTGCTGCAACAACTGTTTAATGGTCTTCAGCAAAATTGTCCTTGCCTGTGATGTTAATGATATTGTTCTGTACTTTCCACACCCATTTTGCTCGCATAGTTTCCGGTTTGGGACTATAGTAAACAATGCTTCAAGAATATCCTTGTACATATCATTTGGGGACCATCTGCATGCATTTCTGTTGGATATGATTATAAAGAGTGAAACGTTCTAGGTCAAATGTTCAACTTCCATAAATTCGGTCAAAGACTTTTTCTAAGTGGTTTTACTAATCAATTTATAGTGCTTGTTTTGTAGTGTTTTTTTCTCGTTTTTCTTTTTCCAATGTGGAAGTGCTTTTTTCATATCTTTTCCAACACTTGGGAGTTTGCATATTCTTTTCTTTGTTTTATCTCTTGCTTAGCCCAACCAAGCAGACCTCAGGAAAGTAATAGCATGGCCCAAAGTCAAAGCACTCTATGGACCACTCTTTTGTGTCTGTTTCGTCTGACAATGTTTTGTAAACGTGGAGCCTTCAGGATGTAGACACAACCATTTTGGCCACAGGCAGTGAGGTAGAGTGTTTGAGGTTTTCCCCAGAAGTTCTAGGAAGATTCCTTCAGGAAGTGCAGGGATGGCTTTCAAGAAGATTCTCCAAGGAGGGTACAAAAGCCACAAGAGACCATAAATTATGCTGTTGGGTCCACTCTGATTCAGGGTGAATGTGTAGGACCAAGCCAAGTGGCTCCCTGGGTTTCCCAGGATATCAATTGTCAAGGAAGCAGAAAGCCCCACCTTTCTCCTGTGGAGAAGAGGGTGCCTTGGACAGACTCAAGGAAATAGTTGAAGACTCTCAGTGACTAGGAAAGGGTACACTGCCCCCGACAGTCGCAATGGCAGGCCTGCCCAAGGAGGCAGTGCCTTGAGACACTACAGAAGGATGAAAGAAGTTCAAACAAAATGAAACCTCAAGAATCCAACCTGCTTAGTACTATTGGGAACCCCAGATAAATCATGCCATGAGTGCTCCCTGTTACTGCACGCAAGTAGCTGACTATTAATCTGTTGGCCTATTTTTGCTCCCAGCAGATTTGTACATGATAGGCATTTAATAATTATCTATTGAGTTACGGATGACAAGTGACAGTTAGACCTAAAAATGCTTTCAGCTCAATCATGGAGAACCTGTTATTACGTGTTATCCTTTCATCTCTGAGTCCCAGGCATAAAGGTGACAAAGGAAGGGTCGCAATGACTCACAGAATTGACAGCAACTCCGTAGAATAGGGAACTACACCTGGGATGCTTCGCCTCCATCTGAGACTCTGATGCTATTAAAGGTCTTTAGATGCTTTGTTTCACCCTCCTCTGATCGCTGTGCTGGGGTGATGACATTTCATCTTGAATGTCTAGAGGCTTGTTAGCAGAGACCCTGTCACCGCCAGGGATCATAGCATTTCTGTGCTCAGTCTTTTGGGCACTGATCTTGGCTATACAGCTGGACTCGGCAGCAGATGCCACATGGTCTAACATGACAAGCAGCTGGATCTCCAGCCAACAGGCAGTGTTATTTTCCCAAAATGAATGGCAGTTTTTAGGCCCGCCAGGGTGTTGGCATTTTCTTCCCCTCCTATCACTAAAATCAGTTCACCCTCACCCATCTGAAAGAGAATAAAAGAGAGCCTATAGTAGCTCACATTGGCAGCATATAAAGTGAATGTGTTTGTTTAAAACAGGGTGGGGTGGGGACACTCTGCCTAATCCAATTCTGTTAAATTGATCTGAGATGAGATTGAGTATAATGGAAAGGCAAAGAAAAGGGAGATAAAACACTTAAGTGCATTCCTCAACCTTTGGCCTCCCAAATAATTTACAATTTCAAAAAAGAAAAAAGAGGACCTGATGCAAGGGGCTTAAGTGGAGAGCAAATGCCTTGAGAATGATTGGGGCAGGGAATGTATGGATGTGCTTTATACAATTGATGTATGTATATGTATGGATGGTGATAAGAGTTGTATGAGTCCCTAATAAAATGTAAAAAAAGAAAAGAGGAGAAAAAAAAGAAAATGATTAGGACAAAGGATGTACAGATGTGCTTTATACAATTGATGTATGTATATGTATGAACTGTGATAAGAATTGTATGAGCCCCTAATAAATTGTTAAAATTAAAAAAAAAGAAAATTGACCAATATACCATGCCTTTCACTTGCCTAAGGGTCACTCATTGTTGTAGGACCATCTCTGGCCCTATGTGTGGTGAGTCCAGAGGTAATCGGATGACTGCAGAGTTTGGGCCAATGTTTGCCTTGAGATGTAAAAATATCAAGGACACAGGAGTTTTGTTTCTTGCTGAGGTAGCTATCTGCTCAGCTCTCAAGTTGAACAGTGGTATTGGCAGTGTGGGAACCATCTTCTCCTTTGATTCCAAAAGAAAGAAAACTATGCAGTAGTCAGTAAGGATAGTTTCCTTTACTCTCTCTTTTTTTCTGGGGGGGGGGGTGGTCTTGTTGCACTTTGGGGAGAAGAGGGCAAGGAGGTGTCTAGCTCATTTTAACTTTATATCTGAGTGAATATTTTGAAACATTGTTTTCCAAGAAGTATTTCAACCGCCAAACTTTTCACTTCAGTTGATAGGTGAATAAACAAATAGGTTTCTTAAGGACTGTTTCTTAAATAAAACAACTTGCCACTTGATATTTGTTAATATGAAGCCATTCCATTTGGATGAGAGGGTCACGAAGATAAGCAAATAGCAAATGAAACGCTTGCTTTATGGTTAAGGCCATAGAGCAATGGCTTCTAATCCCAAATCTATTGAGTCTCTGATATTTGGAATGTCAAACTATATATGTGAGCAAGATAATTGCAAGTCTAACCAAGAGTGGACAATCCCAGCGCATAACACACTGCTGATTGGGGATCTGTTGCCCTTCAGTTCCATCATGGGAAGCATGGAGGAAAGAAGGAAATAGTCGTGACAAGTCATTACTAAAAATTCTGACACAGTATCCAAAGGTTAATTCTAATCAAAAGTACAATGCTTTCTGTTCCTGGAAAGGGTCTCCAGAATAGTCACATGTGGAATTTAAAACACTTACAACCTTAAACACAAAGTCTGCATTAAAGTAAACTTAGCTACATAGTGCAAGGTGTCTTGCTGGTAACTAGTTAGTTGAAAGAGATTCAAATGCAACTACACAGACAATGACTTTATATTGTTTTAGAAAGTACACAAGAGCCTGGCAGATCTTATCAACTAAATAAAATTACATGCATTTATGTAGGAGATGTGATAATAACACTGACTGTGCTAGTCTGGGTGCTTTAGAGAAACAAATCCACAGAGACTCATGTATTAGACAGTGTTATATAAAGGTTAAGTGTGCATCAAGAAAACATCCCAACCCAGTGCTGCCCAAGCCCACAAGTCCAACATTAACCCATATGTCTGACACCAATCCACAAAGTCCTCCTCCATCTCACAAAATACACACCATGATGCCGACTGCAGGAGGAAAGCCGACTCAGTAAATGTGTAAGCATCTCAGCTCTGGCAGGGGTCTCCACACAGCTGCTCCAGCACCCAAGGCTGCATCATGGTAGGTCCATGCGGCTTCTCCTTAGGGATGTCTTGCAGGAAGTGAGCCTTGCCAGCTGAAGCAGGGAATTGGTTAAGGCAGCTGCCCCCTGGTCCGACCATCACAAAGCAAGAGACCAGAGAACTAGAAAGGCAAGGTTCACTGAGCCATTTATTCCTCCACCCTTCAGTTAACCCCACATGTGTCTATCGGCCAGGTTGGCACAATAAACTATCTACCTCACCGACCAAACTCACGTATTTAAAGGATTTTCTTGACCACATTAAAAATAATAAAATTCACAAACGTAAGCACCATAAAGTCTCATCCTTTGTTCAGTTCTACTGCCCACCATTCATATCCCTTCTTTTGGAAATTTCCTTCAGGGGGTAATTTTTCCCCAACTCTCAGATGCTTTTTACAGTGTCAGTCTCATTGGGGGATAATGTCACACAGTTCCCTGCTGATTTGTATTACACTTGACTTTCAAGATTAGTTCTGGAGTAGCATGCAAACTCAGGCAGCCAATGAAAATAAAACCCATAAATTTTGTAGAAGTACTAGAAGACTTGGTTCTGTTTCTTCTGCTTGTGAGCCTGGGGGATATATATATATATATATATATATATATATATATATATATATATATATGATATATATATATAAGATTTACAAATATATATATATATATATATCCATGTAAATCTTCAGAGTTTCTTGAGAACCATTTTGTGATCAAAAGAAGTGAGACTGCCTGAGAACAGAGTCAATACCAAAGAACTAGAATAGAGCACTCTTTGTTTTTAAAGCAGGGTTCAGTCACCTACATTTTTTTAACCTGTATAAGTGAAAATTTTATGTGTTTTAGTAAAAAAAAAAAAGCTTTCCTATAAATGCATAGTTTCCTTTTTTCGATAGTGTTTTAAATTCTATATCATTGGCTAGTTAATGATGCTTTAATGAATGCTCTCTTAAAATAAATAAATAAACATTACAAAATCTAAGATCGCAAAAATCAAAAAGAACTTGAGTACAGAAATAAACATCAAGAAACTGGATGTTATGGTTGGACTCTGTGTCAACCTGGCTGGGCCAGGAGTCCCAGTGATCTGTCGGTTGAGACCTCTCCCGTGATATGATCTAACATAATGTAATCAGTGTCCTGATGAGATCCTGTAAGCAGGGTAGTATTTGTGGGGAAACTAGGCTAGGATGCTACTCCCTTAATCAGGTCACCCTTCTGATACATCATGTGGATGTGGCCTACTCTTATTTAAGCAGACTTTGTGACACTGCAATACTGCCTGCCGAAACTGGGTGCCATCAGCGTCTGTCACTTTGCTGCTCTCCTTGGTTTCATTCAACCCTGACTTACTGGCCTTGGATTCACCTGCTTCTGCCTCCACCAGCCTGTAGTCTTCTTGCTTTATGGTTCATCTTGATTGCTGCTTCACCAGCTTCAGCTGCAACACAAGTCAGAGAAAGCTTCCCCCTTAAGAGCTGATCCAGGAACTTTAACCAGACTAGACTTAAACATTTCTAAAATGATGCCAACCACTTTCTTGATATAAAATTCTTTAGATAGATTCTATAGATATAGATAGATAGATAGATGATAGATAGATAGATAGATAGATAGATAGATAGATAGATAGATAGATAGATAGACGTGTGCATAGATATCTCACTGGTTTCGCTTCTTTAGAGAAACCAACCTTGCACACTGGATTGTGCTCACATTGTTTGAGCCCTCAGTCGTGCCTCACTAACAGTGAACTACAAAAATCGAGGGACCCACACAGGGAAGAGACAACCTCAGATTGGAGAGAATTTGGGGAATAATGTATTTGATGAAATTTATAAGTCTCTATATTAGAACTTTAAACAGATTGGTTCTGGCTTGACCGCTACTGAGAGATTGCCATTCTATTTATGATATACTTAACCTCCAAAGGATTCTTGTACATTGCAGTGTATGGGTATATGTAAAATCACCCAGCAATCTTATTCAAGAATAAAGTCGATTTAGTATATTTGAAGTTGAAATGCACAATTCAGTAGAGGGTTGAGCCAGAATTAACCTGTGTGATGTCCTGATTTACATAAAATTAAAATATGAGCAACACAATTAAAAGATGAGCAAGGGACTTCAATAACTATTTCATCAACGAAAACGTATAAATTGACATCACTAGTCACTAGGCGAATAAGAATCAAAAACCACAGAGATACCACTTTATACCCAATAAGATCACTATTATTACAGAAAACAGAAAGCAACAGATGTTTGAGAGGCTATGAAAAAATTAAAACCTTTATCCACTGTTGATTAAATGGTGCAATGCCTATGGAATACAGTTTGGCAGTTCCTGAAAGTTAAAAATGGGATTATCATCAATCATTATTCCAGGATTGTGTATATACCAGTATGTACGCCTGTAGCCTTTAACTCTTGTTCTCCTCTTGATATCCATCATTTTTTTTGCTGACCTCTCTCTTAGTGTATATTTCCTTCTTCATTATCTTAACACAAGTTGACTACTGTCTCCCTCTACCTAGTAATTTATTCTCCCTTCCCTCTCACCCTTGGTAACCATGAAAGGATATTTTTTGGTGTGGAAATCTTATCTTGACTTCCTAAAAGAGTGATCTCATATAATATTTGTAAATACTGGTATATGAACAATTCTATGGTAACAGTGAACTCTAAGAAGATGCATGGACAGACATGGAAGCGAATAAGTGGGGAAGGGACAATGGGAATATGCCCAGGACAAAGGTTTGACAAAGGATATATTTACCTTTGCTGAAAACACGTTCATGAATGTGAGCATGTAGGGTGTAGAGTTATAAAATATTCACAGCTATAAGCAAACATCTTTTGGACATGAGTCGCTGAATGTGGGTACTCAGGACCATAATCTTGGAAGACAACACCATCAATTGGCATACCATAATTTACAAAGACAATGTTCTATGTTGTACTTTGATGAGTAGCAATTAGGGTCTTCCAAGATTGTGAGTGGTCATCTAAAGTGCCATAATTGGTCTCTCCTTATACATGTGAAAGAAGAATTAATAAAACCAAAGACCCATGGAAATAATTGGTTTCATGGACTAGTGGACCACGAGAATATCAGTCTCTACACCTGAGACCTGAAGAACTAGACACCTGAGACCCTTCTTTGAAAGGGATCCCATTAGAAGGTCATAGTTAGAATGGGGAAAAAAGGTTGAGTAAAACTCAAAGTCATATAAAAAGACCAGTCTTACTGATCAGATAGGGACTACTAGAATCTCCAAGACTGTGGCCAAAAGTCATCTTTTAGATATGAAAATGAGTTTCCATTGCTGAAATTTCAGCCAAACAACAGACAGGCCTATAAGGGAAATAACAACACGAGGGAGATATACACATTTAAGAATAATCAATCATTTGAAATAAAGCAGAGAGCATTTACCCAATGATAAAGTTTAGAGTGAATTGGAAGGGAGGATGGAAAAAGAAAATATAAGGGAAAGTAGAATAAGTGATATTACCTTGTGGCGATTGCAATCAGTGATGTGAAATGGAATGTATATGAAATATTGAATGTAAAATTGATCTGTTCTGTAAATCTTCCACTAAGTCACTACGAAAATTTTTGCTTTGTTATCTTAAAATTCTTGGACAACTGGAATTAAAACATAATGGATATCTTCCACGAATTTATGAGCCATCTCATATGTCTACAGCTACTCTTTACGGTGTAGTGGATTATGCATTGGCTATGAACCACAAGGTCAGCAGTTCAGAACAATAACCAGCTGCTTTGAAGAAGAAAGATGAGGATTTCTACCCCACAAAAAGCTGCAGTCTCAGAAATCCACAGCAGCAGTTCCACTCCATCCTATAGCATCACTATGAGGTGGAACCAACTCCATGGCAGTGTACTTTGGTGACTAGCAATTACGTACACAATACTGGCAGTTACATATCTATTAACAGAATTGCTAGTCCATAAAACACATATAATGAATAATACCAACTAGTTCTATGGTGTATATTCACAATGGAATACTGGGTCACTGTAACGAATAATAATGAATGTGCAAAACACTTCATAAGATGGATTACCCTAGAGGACATTATGCAGTGAAACAAGTTAATCACGGAAGGATAGTGTGTGAAATCATTAGTATAAAAGTCAAGAAAGTTTACACATAAATCACATAAATCATTCTCTGCAGACTATCAGGCGTAAGTGGGGAAAGGAAGCACTAACTAGAGGCTAGCAATTACGTACACAATACTGGCAGTTACATATCTATTGACAGAATTGCTAGTCCATTAAACACATATAATGAATAATACCAACTACGTCTATGCATTGACTTAGGTAAAGAGAAGGGCCATATATAATAACTAAAATAATATAGTTCCCTAAGACAAGGTTCTACATTCTACTTTGGTTAGTACTGACTGGGATCAGCGCGTGCACACACACACTCACACACACACACACACACACACACACACACACACTCTCACACACACACTCACACTCACACACTCACACACACACTCACACACACACTCACACACTCATACTCACACACACACTCACACACACTCACACACACTCACACACACACTCACACACACACTCTCACACACACTCTCACACACACACTCACACACACACTCACACACACACTCACACACACACACACTCACACACACACTGACTTTGACTAGAGCCATGAGTAGCCCTGCTGTCGTGCAGAATGCATTAGAAAGTGGATAATTACAGATGAAATTATGATTTCACCTCCCCTTTGACTCATTTTAAATTTGTTCTAGTATTTAATATCCTCTGCTTTCTTTTCAAATGAGACTTTTCTCTGTTTTACTTTGTATTGTTGTTAGCATTTTAAAAACGTTTTTCTTACATGAAATCCAAGGTAGGTATATATAGAGAGAGACAGTAACTGGATTAATGGCTCTTTAGGGGTACGGCAGGGGAGGTTGAGGGGAAATGGGAGGAAGAAAATGTTCTAAAAATGATTGTAGTGATGATTATACAACTCTTCTTAGTACGCTGGAACTAGTCGTGAATTGTATGCTAATTATGTTAGGCCTGGTTGATTAGAGAAGCCAATCCAGTGACACTCATATACGACACCTGTGTGTGTAAGACAGAGCTTTATATCAAGAAGTAACAAGAAGTAATTATATACAAGCAAACATCCCAGCCAAGTGAAATCAAGTCCGTAAGTTCGATACTAGTCCATAAATCCCTTTTTCAGACTCACACAGCCATATCTAATGATGCAGAATGCAGGAAGATCACAGGCTGCTGGGTGCAGAGTTATGTGGATCCAGTGGCAGTGGCTGTATCACAGATCTTGCACAAGTCGCAGCGTGGCTCCTCAACAGGAAGGTAAAAGTGAGAGAGAGAGAGAGAGAGAGAGAGAGAGAGAGAGAGAGAGAGAGAGAGAGAGAGAGAGAGAGAGACATTCCCAGAACCTTCCTTATGAGAAGGCCATGACAAAAAAGAGAAACCATATCAGGCTGCGACCTGATTGACAAGCTAGACTCCACCCCTACATTTCTATGTATCACATTGACATGAAATTATGTGGCTGCCACACCAATGAAAATGTTAAGAAAATCAAATAAGAAGTATTGTTTAAGTGAAGTGAAAAGAAAATACTAAAAGGTACACAGAATTAAAGCAACAAAATTAAACGCTGTTACACCCACAATCCTTTGACCACATTAAAAACAATATGAGTGGGTAGATATTCAAACTGAAGAGGGATGGGAAAGTGAATGGGACTCCAGCACAGAGGCAGGGCTTGACTAATAGTATTTCTACATCTAGAAGTCCTGATGGCTGTGTTGGGTCAGCATTGTACTGCAAACCACAATCAGTGGTTCTGTCTGGCGAGAAGTACAGCCAGAATACCCCTTGGAAGCAAGGAGGGAAAAATTTCTTTTCATGTACTTTGAACATATTATAAGGAGACACCAGCCATTAGCAAAGGAGAGCATGATTGGTAAAGAGGACTGGCAGCCCAAAAGAGTAAGACCTTTGAGAAGATGGATTGACACAGTGGCTACTCCAATGAGCTCACACATGAAAGCAATTGTGAAGAAGGTGCAGGACTGGGCGGCGTTTTATTCTGTTGTCCGTTGGGTGACCGTGGGTCCAAAGGAACTCAACAGAGCATAGAAGGAGCCACAGGAAGGCAGGGCTCTACATTCCGCTTTCAAATGCTTGTTAGCATCCGTTCGGGGGAAACTATTTGTTTCTCTTCATCCTGAGCAAACAAGAGTGAAAAGAAAAATAAAAGACAGACACGGATAAAATTCGCCCAAAAATCTAATGGGAAGAGTGCTGCTATATTGTGGGATTGCAAACAATGTCACAAAACAAAGTACTCTGGAATTGTTGAATGGAAAGCCAGTCTTCACATAAATCAAACTAAAAGACAAAAATAATACTTCACTTACAAATTTGGGTCCATTGCATTTGTATAGAGATATAGAGCTACAGAGAGAGGTATATAGATATATAAATCAGATTGTTCATTTCTCCCGGAATCTTGACTAGAGCTATATTTAACTTAATAATAAATTGAGAAAAACTTGGCATTTCCAACACATAAAATCTTTCCATCCATTTACGTCTTTCTTGATTTCTCTAATGTGTTGTAGACTTCTGACTAGGAGAGATCTATGAAAGCAAGATTTTTTTTTGGCTTGTATATTTTGCTGAGGTCTAGGTATTTCTTTTCTATGCTATTATAAATTTCATATTTTTTCGTGTTTTACTTATTTATTGACCTTGTATCTAATCAACTTGCAAAAATAATTTATAAAATAATCTTACTAGTTTTCTGTAGCATTTTTTAATATTTAGAAAAGCAATAATGGTATTGAATTGTTTCTTTCCAACATTTAAATATTATAGTTTATTTTCTTGGCTTATACACTGACAAAGAACTCACATACCAAGGTGAATTGAAATGTGGATAGTGACAATTCTTATTTTATTCTTGAACTCAAGAGTAAAGATGTCAATATGTCATTAGTTAGTTTGATGATGGGTAGAAATTTTGTGGATATTCTCTATCAGATTTAGGAAGTCCTATTTTATTTCCTCTGATGATGATTTTTTTAATTAAATAATTCTTCTGTATCTCTAATTGAACATTGATATGATTATTATTCTTTCTTCAGTTAATGGAGGACTACAATAATAGATTTTCAACTATAATGTCAATCTTGTATTGCTTGAATTAACCAACTTTGATTATAATTAACAGTTTTATGTACTGCCAGATTGAATTAATTTGCTGATATTTGGTTTCAGTATTTGTTTGTCTATGTCCAAAAAAAGTGTCATGCAATTTTCTTTTGTACCAATTTTATACTATCTTTGTAGAACTTCTATTCTGTGAAAGATTTGCCTAAATTTTTTGCTATTTATTCCCTGAATGTTTGGAGGTAATAACTGCTTTTGTCATCTGGCCCTGGAGGTAAGGTTTGTGGGAAGGTTTAACAGTGGATTCAATTGCATTAATAGTTCAACTACCAGCAAATTGACTGATAGACTATTCATATCTTCTAGTTCTTTTTGTTTTAGTTTTATTGAAATATGATTATCAATAAATTTATCCAATTAACCTAAAATTTTATATTTGTTGGGTTAAATGTTCTTGACCAACACAGCAGTCTAGTCAAGTCATGATTTTTACCTGATCAGAATGTGACACCACTGATTAGCCTTATGTATATTTTGTTTCTTAATACAGAATCATCAAACAAGTCCAAGAAACCCATTTTCGGCCTGATTTAAGTATTCAAACCTTCTGCCTTGTCCTGTCACCAACACAATAATAAAGAATCAATGTTGTACCATGCTCAGAACATACAAAACAAACTCAACTCCGAATCAAGTACAATGATTTGTAGGCATACACTGATCATAAAACACAGTTCATTTCACCTAATGCATCATTTCTTATCTTCCTTTTAGACAACTTGGTGCAATAGGATCTAGCTCATCATTAAATACTGAACTACTTCCAGTATGACAAATGGGGGCTTTCAATTTCAATAGTACACAGTAATTTGAAAGGATAGTGTCTGAAGAACAATGTTGGATTGGCAAAAGAGGGTTCACTGTAGAACAAGCATTTTCATTCAGTTCCAAGGAAAAATCTGAACTTAACAAAACCAATTTAGGAAAAAAATTTTTGCATATTACACATAACTTCAATGTCTAACTCTCAAGTGAAGACGGCTGTACTCATAGGCATCTCTGAAACCTTCAACTGGAATAAAAATATCTCTATTTGATTATTGTTCTACAGTAACTCTAAATGCAATAAACACTGCAGATGACTTGATTTATATTTTACACTCTTCCTAAATAATTTCTCTCCGGAACATCAGCTTTCCTCATTTTAGCACTGTTATCTTTACACATGTCAAAGTTAGTCTTGCGTTGAGTATTTTCAATAATTCTTAGAGGTCTTTTCCAGAGATTTAATGTCATTGAAAATGAAAGAAATAATTAATATAGGCAATAAAGTATCTCTAAAACCATTTTTATGAAGACATCTATGGAAAAGACTTTTATTAAAATAGAAATCATGTATGGAAGCCCTATTCTTTTCTTTGAATCAAATAAATTTGTCTTCATGTGAGTGATGTTTCAAGGAAGTTTTGATAATGTTCCTGTGACTTGGACATTGGGCTGTTTATGCATTGAAAAGGGAATACACACAGCGATTTTCATGACTGAACAAAAGCTAATAAAATGACAATATTTCTAATAGGAATATAGTGCCTCAATATAATCTTTTCTTTTACTTAAACCTAATAGGATACTGGTACATATATTTTCAAAGAGCTAATAGAAAACTTTCACTATCTTTTAATTCAATTTTCCCATAATTTTTATATACATATCCAAAACAGAAGACACACACACACACACAAACCCTGGAGTTGATTTTATCCTTTGCTGAACTGTAGGACAGAATAGAGCTGTTTCATAGAGTTTCTGAAAATATCAACAAGAGTAGGCAGTCTCATCTTTCTCCCATGGAATAGCCAGCATTTATCTATCTAATTTAAGTCACTGTAACCTGAAATTTTGGGGATTTTTTACTATAGGACTAACCACAGAAATAAGAAAGAATGCTGACCGTTCTACTGTGAGCAACAAATCATGGCGCATGAAATGATTTTTTTATCTGTTCATTCAATGTGCCACTATAAAAACCATTTGGCCCCTTTTTATATCACCTTTGATATAAAAATATCCAAAGCAAACCGTTTGTCCAACTGCGTTGCTATGAGCCAGAAGATGGTGTAGACATGCAATGCATGCTTCCGGAGGTCTGGGTTTACAAGGAGATAGCATGGCCTTTCTCAATAGAAGGGCCTGGCGGCTTCAAATTGCTAACCTCTTGATAAGCAGCTCAACACAACCCCATGCCTACAGTCCGCTGATGCCAACTGCAATTGGCAGGCAATGTAACAGGAGATGGAAGACCGAGATGCAGGACCCAGATGCAGCAGTAGCAGTCAGTAAGTTTCCACACCACGTCAAACTATACGAAGATTAGTTATACCCTGAATGAAACTTCCCTCAAGTGTATCAAGGTAGACACCAGAAGAAGCAGGTCTGTTCTCTTCACAACTACTTGAATGCTTCACAGAATATCCCATCAGGAAATTGACCCCCATGCTTAGAGCCTAACCTGGAGGAATCCTGACCCACTCAAGGTAGCCTGAAGCCTAACTAGAGCAGTGTGTCATGCTAGATTGCTCGTAATAGACAAGCAGTTGCGGCGCTCCTAGTATAAAGAGTAACCTTGGAACACATTGACAACACAGGTATTTTTTAGCATTTCCTATGTCCAACCACAGAGCTTTGGATTGTACTGTGAAAACTATGACTGCCTTTTCAAGCAGGTTAATTTTTAGTTTATGGATTGCATTTTGTTTGAGCAATAAAAGAGCTCCAAGAGGTCAAAGACTTTCTCGTATTTACCATGTCTTCACAGCATCGGTCTCAATGCCTGATCCTGAGTGAATACTTATTAATCTCTATTAATTTAAAGAATAATGTAACAGTGATTCTAAACGGTTCCCAGAGTTGCCTGAACATTTCTGAGGCTCTATAAGGTATTTTAATAGTATTAAAACATTATTTTTGAGTGTTCCCCTCTCTTTCTCTTATAGATATCAGTAGCGTAGTCCAGAGGTTAGGTATGTGATGCTGTCGTTACTGTGGCTAATGAATTTGGACTTACAGACACTTACAAACCGATCACTAGTCAAAAAAGGTTTTCATGCAAAAATGGAGAATGGCCACATCTTAACAGAAAATTAAGGATGACTACATCTTTGCATAGCTGCCACAGATCATCATTACATAACTGTCAGACTCGGCTGAGAATCTCAGCATAGCCAAGTTGACATGTAACCTTCAACCATCTCACTGGCAGCATTACTCTGGTCTTGCACCTTAACATTCATTACTGCCCCATAAGCCGTGAATGTGCAAAGTAGTCAGGCAGTACTTAACGCAGTTAATGAAAGCTATTGGATACCAATAGGTTCAATATGTGAAGAATAAGGTTATTTTTTCAAATTCTTGCATATTCAAATGGGCTCAGTTTTGGTCTCTAACACTGTAAATATTGATACATATCATGCACGTAAACAACAACTCTTTGGGTTCCTGGAAATTTTCAAGAATATAAAAGGGTCCTGAGACAAAAGGTATAAGAATTGTTGAATTACTAATTTAAACATCTTTAAAATTCAAGTAATCTACTGGTCATGTTAGGTGGGAATGAGTTCATAGGAAAAAAATGCCTGGTATATTCTGGTCTCAAGTGTTAAGCCACCTGTGTACCTCTCTTATACTTTTCTACTGTGTTTCCTCTTATTAAGGCAGTGCACTGCCCAGCGGGTCTACCAATGACAGGACCAGTAGGGCATCAGTAGTATGAGGTCATCTTCTATCACAATAAACAGCTCTTGTCCTTTTGTCCTTTACTCTGATGCTTTGTTTTGCTTTTAAGATTAATAATAATTTATCCAAATAGAGTGGTAATGTTTGAATAAATTCTCAGCTCTCAGCTGACAATCTTTTGATAAACCAAAATTAAATAAATCTCAGTCAGCCAGGAGTATATGAAATTTTTCAAGTGACTGGAAATTTACTGGGCAAAACCTTACTAAGAGAATCATCAAAATAAATATATTTGGGAATTAAGAAGTGTTTCCTAAGGCAGTGGTTCTCAAACTTCCCAATGCTGTGACCCTTTAATACAGCTCCTCATGGTGTGGTGACCCTCCAACTATAAAATTATTTTCATTGCTACTTCATAACTGTAATTTTGCTACTGTTATGAATCAGGCAGCCCCTGTGAAAGGGTCGTTCAATCCCCAAAGGGGTCACGACCCACAGGTTGAGAACCGCTGCCCTAAGGTAATATATGCACAGTTATTGTGATAAAGTCACTTTGCTGCTTTTGAATCTAGGAATTATTTTGTTGGACATGTTCAGATAAAAATAACATTAAATTCTCCTTAGACACATAATGAAAGATGCTTTATGGGTGTTGGCTCAGGAATGGCTAAAGGTTAAATAGTAAAAGGTTAAACATATGCTTTTCTTTATTTAAAATCCTTTTTCATGTTTCAGTGGAAAATAAAGAATTACCTGTCAATATCCAAATGTTCATTCACTTATCTTTAACTTAGTTCTGTGCAATTCAAGAATCCTAAAATTAAAAAAAAACATAATAGACATCATTTGGTCAATGCTAAGATGTTGGTCCTATGGGAAATTTTTATCTCTACTTATTATTCATTTCAGAGGTGTGGTAATCTTTAACATGATCAAACATACAAAAATTAGCAAAATCATCAGTAGGAATTTACTGAAGTCAGTAAACTTGAATTATGAAGTTCATCAATTTCATGGTGAAGAGATTGGTGATAAATATATTTTTAATCATTTTATTGGGGCTCATACAATTCTTATAACAAACCATACATACATCCATTGTGCCAAGCACACATGTGCATTTGTTACCATCATCATTCTCAAAACTTTTGACTTCTACTTGAGCCCTTAATCTCGGCTCCTCATTTTCCCTCTCCATCCCCCCCTTATGAACCCTTCATAATTATAAATTGCTATTATTTTGTCATATGTTACACTGTCCAACATCTCCCCTCCCTCTTCTCTGCTGTCCACCCCCCAGGGAGGAGGCCATACGTAGATTCTTGTAATTGGTTCTCCCTTTCCACCCCACATTCCCTCTACCCTCCAGGCATCACCACTCTCACCACTGGTCCTGAAGGCGTCATCTGTCCTGGATTCCCTGTGTTTCCAGTTGCTATCTGTACCAATGTACATCCACTGGTCTAGCCAGATTTGAAGATAGAATTGGGATCATGATAGTGGCAGGGGGAGGAAGCATTTAAGAACTAGAGAAAAATTATGTTTCAGCATTGCTGAACTGCACCCTGACTGGCTCATCTCCTTCCTGAGACCCTTCAGTAATGGGTGTCCAGGTGCCTACTGATGGGCTTTGAGTCTCCACTCTGCCCTCACCCACATTTACAATGATATGAAATTTTTTTCCTTGATGCGTGATACCTGATCCCTTCAACAGCTCTTGGTCACACAGGCTGGTGTGCTTCTTCCATGTGGGCTTTGTTGCTTCTGAGCTAGATGGCTGCTTGTTTATGTTTAAGCCTTTAAGACCCCAGACGCTATATCTTTTGAAAGCCGGGCACCATCAGCTTTCTTCACCACATTTGCTTATGCACCTGTTTTACTTCAGCAATTGTTTCGGGAAGGTGTGCAGGTGATAAAAATATTTTTCTGAAATTCCATGTGGCTAGAAAACAACAAGTGTTAGTAATGCCACATGAAATGATATATAAAATAGATGACACATCTTGAAAATATTCTCTCAGCCAAAATTGAACCTTGCTCAAGAGATGAGATCAAGCAAATAAAAGAGGGAGAACTTTACATTGAGGGCCAAGTTTCCAATTTTGGAAGCTGGTTGTGTTCCAAGAGTTTTCTGTCAAATCAGGACTTAGTAAACATGTGCCCACAGCAAGAGTCAGGATCACACATCAAAGAGGTTTCTTGAGTCCCCCACTGGAGCAAACCTCAACGTCACAAGCATCTTTAACAAAAATGGATGGGAAAGAATGTTCCTCAGAAATGTGGACCCTTGTGAGTTTGCATACACAGACTGTTTCCTGTCCAGACCTATTGGGGGCCTGGTAAATACTAGGAATTCCCCTCCTGGAGTTTCCCATCTCATTCAGAGTCCATCAAGGACTCTGAAAATCTCTCCAAGGGAGTATTGTGTTTAATTTCGGGTAACCCAGCATGTTTCCAAATGTATATCCTTCCAGACCCTTTTCAAATAATTTCTCCTAAGAATCCCTGCAATTAGTGCTCTATAGCAGTCTCGGTTTCTGAACCACTGATCCAGAATTAGAAGCTACCAATGAGATCATTCCAAACTGAAAAGTAGGCAGATGGCTACACCCAGTTAATTCTCTGATCTAACTCTTAAACTCTGTAAGTGCCACTCACCTCAAACGAATTTCTTTCTTCTTTCTAACTTGGGGTGGTACTACAAACATCTGTACAAAATGTAGTCATTGTCAAGTCACTTCTGACCCATGGAAACCCCACGTGTGATGTACTGAGTGTCAGCGTACTGTGAGCCATAGGGCTTTTAAGGTTGATTTTCCAGTGAGCTACTGGGCAGCCTTGAACAGCCAACCTTCAGTTAGCAGCCAAGCGCCTTTATCATTTGTACCCCCAGTTCTTATAGTGTCCTTACAGTTCTGCTTTCTAGACAGTCCCCATGGTCATTTTCACCCTGATTTCCTGTGCAACATTTCACAGTAATGTGTGTGGTGATTTACTGCCTAGATGAAGCAAATAAGAAATAATACAATGGTCAACATGGGAAGAACCTAACCTCTTTATTTCACATCAGAAAATTCAGACCTAGCCACTTTGTCACTTGTCCAAAGTCATACACCCAATTAAACATTTTATGGTGAAATAGAATTTCATATAAAACTCTAGCAGGCATGTCCTCTATTGGGATCACATTAAACCACCTTTAAAATAAAAAGTCAAATGCCACCCTAAAGGGCTTTCGTCCCAAAATGGGTGAGGAAAGAAAAAAACGGTCAACTGTGGTAGCAAACAAAGATGGTGGTGTCGGAGAAAGTCCATAGTCAAGGTTTCCCGCTGCCTGTCACTTTGTGGATGCTGCAGTAAAGCCCGTCATGGAAGTCTTCATGCCAACATTAAAAAATCTTAGGGGTTGTGCTGCCATCAGTCAGATGCAAACGGAATTGTTTGCCATGGGCACTTTATTCCTCTGGTACTTCCGCTTCATTTTCTTATGTGACTGTTGGGAAAAAGAACTGCTAGTGAATTCATTAATTCATTCCCTATGACCCGAGGGTGGAGAGCTTTCACATCTGTTGGTTGTTATCCTATTCCCCACTTGGATTTTTATCAGTTGCCTTATGTCAAAATTGTCATCCTTTCCTTGTCTTTACGTTTCTTTTTTTGGTAAGACGAATTTTCAAGCACTCTCCCATTTATTTCAATGACATGCAAAATCCAAGTTTAACTAAACTGAAATGAAGATGAGCCTGTTCTTCAACATTTTCTTTCCTGAAATGTCTTCCTTCTCCGCTTTCATTTACACCATTATTACTAACAATAAAATTCAACAAACACTTATCTCTCATTTGGTTCCCTTTGGCTACTTCCCATTTGTTCATTCCAGATGATGATCATTATTATCGTCTTCAACAAAGCATCACTGGGCACCCACAGGGTGCTCGCCACTGGGGAAAGGTTGAATTATACAACATGGAGGTCATGTGGTATAATGGATGGATCCCAGAAGAAGGAGTTTGGGAACACACACACACACACACACACACACACACACACACACACACACACACACTTTGTTTACGGCCCTGCCTGTAATGTTCCTGGATTTTCTCCAACATGAAATTTCTTGAATCTTTAGTTGCTTCCGCTCTAAAATCCACATAATGGTTCTGTGTGCCTCCATGATGGCCCCAGCATCTTAAGGGACACCATATAGTGAAGCATAAAACGCTTTAGAAATAGTCATTGATCAGTAAAGAAATATATTGTGGGAGTCTCCCTTTTGCTATGATCTTCAACCACTGTTTACATCTTAATAGCCTTTCTTCTATTTCTTTTGAAGGCTCAAGAATTATATCTATCCAATGCCGACATTACAAATAAACAAGTGGAATGCCTAGCCAAATAGCTGGTATTTGGCATATGCATGTATTTTTGAAATATGACTTATCTGAAAGATTTTTCCCTCTGAAATAATCAGCTGGTTGGCTGAATTAATTAAATTAATGGTTTGTTTTAAACCAGAAAACCTGGTGCTGTAGTGGTTTACTGATTCAGCTAGGGAGGTTAGCAGTTCAAAACCACTAACTGCTCTGAGGGAGAAAGACACAGCTTTCTACTCCTGTAAAGAGTCCCAGTCTTAGAAACTAACAGGGTCCGTTCTACCCTGTCTAATAAGGTCTCTATGAGTCGCAATCAATTCAATGGCAGTAACTTTATTTTATTTAGTTTTTAGCAATAAAACATTAAAGTCTTAAATAGTTGAGAACCATAAAGCCAAACTGAAGGTTATTTCTATTGTTGTTTTTAAGATAATTTGATGGATTATATTTGTGTCTTACATTTGTCAAGATACAAATGATTCTAAGGGTAGTAAAAAGTAAATTTAGCCAATTAATTTATTTCTTTTTAATCAATGTAATTAAGATACTGATGTGCTCAACATTCAAACTCACGGTCACTGAGTCCATTCAGATCCCTGGAGGACAGGGAAGAGCTGCCCCTTTGTATTTCCAAGACTATAATACTTTATAGGAGCAGAGAGCCTCTCCTGATTCCTGCAGGACAGCAGTTTTGAACTGCTGACTTGCAGTTAACAGCCCGCCTCCGAACCACTACGTCATCAGCGCTTGCTAACTTTGTAATTCATCTTGTACTCTTAGTTCTTTTTAAGCGGTTTCAACCTGTTACCCCAGGTTGCTTTGGATTGTGCTGCTGCCTCCTTTTCTTTGCTTCCACGTTAGGAGCCCCTTTCCTACAGCCATATCTCCCTCATCTCCTTGCTGCTTTCATCTCATCCCAGAACTGGGCTGGTTGTCGCCTGGGCAGCGAGGAAGAGAGGTAGAAAGAGAGAGAGAGAGAGAGAGAGAGAGAGAGAGAGAGAGAGAGAGAGAGAGAGAGAGAGGGAGGGAGGGAGGGAGGGAGGGAGGGAGGGAGAGAGAGAGAGAGAGAGAGAGAGAGAGAGAGAGAGAGAGAGAGAGAGAAGTGCATAACTCTGCTTACCACTCCTCGGCCCCTTCCCCAAACCCTCATGGTCATGCTGATTGCTTGTCATCTTTTTTTTCCCCCAATCATTTTATTAGGGGCTCATACAACTCTTTTTACAATCTATCCATACATCATTTGTGTTCCGCACATTCGTACATATGTTACCATCATCATTCCCAAAACACCTGCTTTCTACTTGAGCCCTTGGTATCAGCTCCTTATTTTTCCCCTCCCTCCCCATTCCCCCTCCCCCTGAACCCTTGATAATTTATAAATAATTATTATTTTCTCATATCTATCGATGTCCCCTCACCCAGTTCTCCGCTGTCCGTCCTCTCAGAAGCTTCTGGCACAGCTCTTTGTCTTTTTCACTGGTTCCCTTTATTCTTTGTTTCAGAGCCTTTTCTTGGCCTTAGATGCTTCTTTCAAGGTTTATGGGGCACTCACTCAAGTTTCCCTCGAGCACGGGGCTTTATGTTCATGCAGAGCACACTGAGGTGGGTCTTGATCACAACTGAATCCTCCGTTTTGCATCTTGAGTCCATGTGTGATGGGACTGTTGTTTTAGGGCACAGAAGAGACCTCCCCATTGAGTCTAATTTAAAGAGAACATTTATTAAGTCTTAAAAAGAGACGAAGACAACACAAAGACACATTATCCAGAAGATGATGTGGGAAGCCACTAACATGAAGTTCCCTGTATATACTCGAGTATAAGCTGACCCAAATATCAGCCAAGGCACTTAATTTTACCACAAAAACTGCTTACAAAATGTGCTGAAAAACTCGGCTTATGCACCAGTCTATATGGTAAATGGAGTTCAAGGGTTCATAATTGAGACTCAAGATAAATAGGGTTTTGAGGAAGGGGATCCAAGGAAACTGTCATGAAACCCTGATTGCCCGGCAGATCAATACATCAGCATTACAGATGGGACTACAAAAGTAGGAATGGGATCATGATTGGGACCCAATCATTGTTAGAAAGAATGGCTTATCAGATTGCTCTGGGCCTTCCGACAAAGGCAGTCAGGGCAAAACTGAGTGGGCATGACCTTAACTGTGTGGCCTCAGAAGCCATTCCCAGAACAGCCTGTGAGCCCCACCAAGGACAGAGGTGGGCAGGCCCTGAAGAGAGACCGAGCCCCCACTGAATGCTGTCAGTCTCTGTGCGGACCCTGTAAAAGGGTTATGACTTGTGACTGCAATTCTTACCCTATTATAAACTAAGGTGCTCAGAATTTAAGCTCTAACACACTATTTCAAACTCCATTGTATGAAATTCCTGATTTTGGGGCACTCATTCTAGAGGCAGACTTCCGCACCAGCCTCTCTAGAAAGTCTCTCCCTATTGGCTCTTGAGATAATTTCTCTAACAAATCATTTTCACTCCTCTGCTTTCTCCTCTCCTTCACCTTCCTCTTTGCTGAGAAGAAAGGCTGCAGCAGGGAGAGGGAACAATGGGACAAATCCCAGCCCAGAGGGAGGCGGTGGCATAGTTTGCTTATCAATAGATTGCCTGCACAAAGGAAGGTGCAGGGCAGAAAAATGACACATCTCCTTTATCTTGAGGCGACTGAGCATGTTACTGGGTTATAATGCATTCCTCAAAGAACCAGATAGCCAAGTAGTCTTGTACTTATGGTAGTGTCCAGAATGGAAGATTTAGGAGTAGATTTAGGAGTAGGTAACTTGGTCATCACACACCGCACCCAAAATCCATAGAAAGACCACCTACTCTACACCATGTTTCCTCACCAGGTACTACAGGGCATTTGAATTGGAGAAATTCCCTCTTTAGTGTAGTGAGTGCTCCCTTTACCAGAGAGCTAGCCCTTCCATGTTCAAGGTCCAATTTAGAAATCTCAGTGAAGCTTCCTCATCTGTACATCATTTTCTTTTTGCCATCGATTTCCTTCCCTGTGTAAAATGAGTGCCACTTACCTCTTCAAGGTCATTCTTTTCTGTCCCCAATTTCCACTGCCACATACCCACTAGGCATTTCCTTTGGAGCCCAGGGCAGGCTCAGGTGTGCTGGCCTCTCTCCAGTTTTATGGTCAATCCCTTCTCCCCACCGCTGCCATGGTATTCCTTGGTGGCCATGCAGAGATTGATTTCTGGGGTCTTCAGAAATTGATCATGGCAAACAATAACTTTTTCATCCTAATACTCTCCTAACTCTCTGGGTCTCCTTTTTCTACGCTCCTCCCCCATTTCCATCCTCCCCCCACCCCCCTAGAAAGAGAACAATGTTTTCTCTCAAGCCACACCTGGAGTTTTACATCCCTGAACCTTTGCTGACATGCCTGCCTGTTTCTGCACTTGATAGGTCGAAAGATTAAGGAGGGAGTTGTCTCCACCGAATGCCCCAAACCAAACAATCTGTTCCATGCCACAATAAAGGGACTTGAAAGAAAACGGGAACACACTAGACACCTATGGGGTCAATCCAAAGCTGGAGATGCTCAGACCAAGGTCACCTAGACGCAGGTGAAAGTCAACTGGGCACATAACACATACCAGGCACCAGCGACCTCAGGTCACACATGTGCCTGAACTCATTCACTAAGTTGGGCCAATACCCTCACCACACACCTCCTCCCAGGTCGGGACAGGCAGGAATAAATTGCAGAGACTGAGGGGACGCGCTCTCTTTTTTAGATTCGACTCTTTCGGGATCTCTCACATGCTCATGCCCTCTCAGGCCTCGGACTCTCTCTACCTTTTTTTCAGCCCCGGACTCTGCTCCTGGTTCTGTGGACAATGCTTAACTGCCATTTTCCATGTAGTTTTTCATGCCCCCTCAAAGCAGCCACTTTTGGTTCGAACCTCCGCATGGCCATGCCATGTAGCCTGGCATGCTTTCCAGGGACAGAGTGTACTATCTGAGACTGTATGATCAGAAACGTCCCCCATAACACATACCTGGTTTCCAAAAGTACTTCTGCCCTGGCAAGCCTGCCAAGAAACCTACCAGAACGATCTTTATTCAAGTCTCCAATGACTAAATCCTCCTCCATCTTAAACACACAATTCACTCCCCGTGTGGCCTCTCTGTTGACCTTGCAATGTCTAGACAGGGCTGTGTCTGAAACTCCAGGCTGCCACAAATCCAGACAACGAGACATGGGTGCTGTGGGCATTGACCATCCCATAATGCTGTGTTAATCAACGACCAAGCTGGGCACATGAAACACACACAATGTTGGCAAAGTTAAAGTGATGCTTCTTACTTACAGAAAGCAAACACTCAAGAATAGTAATGTCTTTCTCCAAGGGAATCACGACTCTTCCTCAATTACTCGTGTCCATCCTTATGTTGCCGGGTCAATATAGTTCCATCCCCATGGTGTATGTAGTTGCATTTCTCCTGCTTTGGGCTACTATCATGCTGCCCAGGGCCTAGGACTGATGCTTTCCTAGGACCCACATGGCTCCTGCCATGCTACACTGAGGGGTAGGCATGCAAACTTGCTCAGGACACACTGCACTCTGCCCTGCCCAGACACAATCTAAAACTCTAAAGTAGGAGGCAAGTCTCTTACACATATAAGCACCTAGGTCTTTCTAGATGGGCTGGCAAGTTTCCCAACAGGGACCCTGAGATCAAAAGATGGATTCTACCCCAAACTCTTTTATATTATAAGTAAATTTCTTCTTATAAGACAGCAATTCAAAAAGTTTTGCTACAAAATCATTAACACCTTTATTAAACAAAAAAAAATCAAGATGTGGCCTTTCTTTCATAGGTCTAAACATTTCTTAGAGTGGTATGTTCCTTTCTCTAGTGATTTTCCAAAGAATTATGCATTCTTAGATTTATATCAGTTTTGGCATCTTTGGAGAACTCAGGTTATGTTGCTTTTCAATGTTCGCTGAATTTTAGGAGCACAAAGAAATCTAAAGATGCAATATCAAGTCCATAATGTGGCTGGAGTAAGGTTTCTCAGTGAAATAAGGTCCCATGTTCATCCTGTGTCCTTCACATCTAAAGTCATTTAAAATTGCCCCTTTGTCAAAAGACAGTCACCATGACCTTTTGAATTGATCTCTCTGCTTTAAATTAAACTGGCACAGCAGATTTCATTAAAAAATGACTGTTTTGTTTGGATTTTTTGAAGGCACCCTAAGGAGAATCATACAATTATATTATTGAGAAATTTTGTTTTCAGCTACTCACTGATCATATAATATTTTTTGCTTGGAATCACCAGTGCATATATGAACTGTGTGGGAAGCAGAGAAAGGGAAGAGAGTATTTATGGATGAAGCCTTTATTGGCATGTATTACAAAGCCTGACAGGCTGGGTTTCTGGGGTGAAGGGAGGCCTTCACCCTGTGAGTTGGGTGGAGATAAATCCCAATCACATTCTCATAATGAATATTTTTCCCCACTGTATAGTCCCATAATAGTTCTGCCTTAAAGTCACCTCTTACAAGTACATGGCTGATTGCTATCTGGCCAGCAGCTTCAACTATAGGAGGTGACATGTGCTGTCACTCTCTAAGCCCCCTTACCTGCCCCAGGCACTGGAGATAGGTTACGCCTCAATGTACTCAGGGACCTTTAGGGTTAGGCTATAATCCACTTCATTATGTATGTAGGTACCTGTAATTAAGGGGCTTGCACTTCCCCCAAGAGCATATAAGCCTTGGTTGGAAATATATTCTCTCTGCACAGACCTGGTTCCTGAAGTCATGGCGGTTTCAGAGGTGAGCACTGCGTGCTTTATCTTGCCTGATGTCTCTTTAATTTTACCCCTCCATTACACCGCCGCCTCTTAGACATGTTCAATTGTGGGGGCCAGAACTGGAGTCCTAGTAGCAAAACTTGGTGGTCCAGACACAAGAAGTGCAATCCTATGTTAGACGCTCAAGCAAATATTTGCATAATCAATTAACCAGTCTCTCGCAATTTTGCAGCCCAGCCAGTTATTTTGTAGAAGTAACAAGACCATGTCTCGAAAGACCATATAAAATGATGCATTGTCTCTTATCTTGATCCCAGCTAGCCTTTCCTATTTCTTTTTTCATCTCAGGATGGGTTAGTGACTTGTCGAATTCTTTTTTCTCAAAGCACTAAGATCATTTAACTCATAATATGGCAATAGTTACTTCCAGCTTTTTAAGGACAAGAATTACATTTTAAATAAGACAACTGCATCTCTAGCAGCAAACATTTCAGCACTTGGTACATATGCATTGTTTCCGGAAAGGAGGGAGGGAGGGAAGGAAGTGTGAAGGAGAAGGCTGCAATAAGTCTGTGTGTTTTCAGTGTGGTCCTCGTGTGTTACTAATAAGACTCAAAAGGTAAACTCAATAAACTTCACGGCTGACAAGCACTCTGAGAGTAAATGAGATTTTGGTTAGGAAAGAGAATCATAAGTTCATGATTGTAACCACATCATGATAAGGTGATTTCCTGTGGAAAGCCAAAAAAGGAGGGAAGGAAGAAAGGCAATGTTGTAGTTGCTAAGCACTCATAATATTCATTTATTAGCTAAAAACTGCTAGGAAAAAATCTTCAAGACAACTTGGTTGAAAACAGTGTCATTCCCATGATGATTGATGCAATTGATCGTATCAAATTGCATAAGTGAAAGGTGTTGAATTGTCAAATGTAGTGCTATCTGTATTAAATAATATAATAATAATCAAGAGAACTGAACTATAGCTACATTCTTCCATATCCAGATGCACTACCAAGTATGAAAAGTTGAGCAAATTCTTTAAAACACAAACAGACAAACTTAGGAGTCCATGAACACCAGATAAAGACTCGGGACTCAGGACTCAGACCAGATTGAGAGAGACCAAAGAAACAGGGCAATACTTGTGCCTGATCAGGAAGGATGTGAGGTTGCTTCTTTTTCTTACCAAGGATATTACTAGGACAATTAATTAAACATAAATAAATTACAGTAAAAAATTTAGGCAATTATTTAGAAGAATGTCATTATGGGGATCCAGACTTGCAAGGTAGAATTTGGATCATGGTAGTGGGGGGTGTGGGGGGAGGAAGCATTCAGGAACTGGAGGAAAGCTGTATTCATCGATGCTACGTCGCACCCTGACTTTAATGAAAGATTGTTAGGCCCCAGGAAGATGATGGATGAACAACAACAAAAAAAAAGAATGTCATTGTGGGATTTACACCCCTAAAGTAGAGGGGATTGGCAAAAGTTTTTATACTCTTCTTGGGAGAGTTCTGTAAATTTGAAATTATTCCCAAATAAAATGAGAAAATGGTGAAAACAAAGATCTTTGTTTTTGTTTTGTTTTTTAATCCAAAGCTACTGATAGACTAATCAAAGATATGGGAAATTTTAATTGGTATCATACTTTAATCCCTATGGCTCAGATCTGTTGAAAATGTAATAGGTTGGGTAGAATAAATGAAAATATACCAATATTAATCCTAGATGTGAACTGATAAGATAATCATAAACATTAACTTACACATCGTTAATAGCAAGTATTTTACTATACATCTGTTGTGTGTTGTCTTGGAATGATTTGAATAAATGGAGCATGACATTTTCTCTCTAATATTACTTGCTTTTCCATTTGTCCTCAGTGCTTTTTTCACACTATTTAGTATATAAATTATGAGAAAAGGCTCGGCTAGATTTTGATGTGTGTGGTAAAAGCATTACAAATTGTTATTCAAAGCCACTTTAACCAGCTCATTTTCATTTCTTGCATTCACTGAGTCCCAAATTGCATAAATACATACTTGTTATCGTTCACCTTTTGATATACCATTTACTGATTGTTATAATAATTGAAACTCCATGCCAAGTTGAAGTAAAGTACCATGGTTGGAAACACCTTTTTCTTTTATATGCTCAGAGAATCATGAAATTCAAGATCAATTCTTGGGATAATCTGAGTATTTCTAAAATTCTAAGCTATAGAAAAAGTAAGAACATTGGCCTACAAATCTGAGATAGGCTGACTGATCATAAATCCATCTACAATCCATTTTGGACCAGGGCTATGTCTCCCTGGACATTATTCGGGGAAATTCCATCAAGAGACACTCAATGTCTTTGCATGCCTGTTCCACAAGGACAGCTAAGCCTCCCAGACTGACCCACATGATTGAACCTGGGATCAGAGACCCACATGATGGAACCTGGCATCAGTGACCCACAGGATGGAATGCAGGATCAGTGTTTTAAATTGGAAAGCAGTTGTTATATGCAGAAGGCAATTAGTTCTGTAGAACATAAAAGTAAAATGAAAGAGAATAGGTCTTAAAACCCCAGCCACTATCGCCTCAGAGGAAGTGCCCCCATTGATTTAATCAGAGGCAGAGGGGAAGAATATTGTCAGCCTTTTCGATGGCCCTCAATTCTAGCTTAAGAAAATAGAAGGGGACTTTGATGATGACAAAGGCATAGGACACAAAAAATATTTATCCACTCGTTTTTACTAACATTTTGTGTTAGTCTGGGTTAACTGCAGAAACAAATTCATAGACACTCATATGTGTATAACAAAAAGATTTATATACAAGAACAATTGACTATTGAAAAACATCCAAGCCCTGCCCAAATTAAGTACATAAATCCAATATTAGCCCATATGTCCAATACTATTCTATAAATTCCTCTTCAGACTCATGAAACACAGGAAGATCCCAGGCCAGTGGGTGGAAAGTCTTGTAGATCCAGTGGTGGTAGAGGTATCTCGGTGCTGGCAGGGGCCTCCACGTGATTCCTTCAGCTCCAGGGCTCTAGGATAGCTCAGCAAGCATGTCTTGTCAGCAAGCATGTCTCATAGTGAATCTATCTCCTGCTTCCAGTGAGCTACTTATCTCCTTAGCAGCTCCAAATGATGTCACAAGCTGCGATCTGATTGACAGGCTAAAATCCACCCCTTCACTCCTAATATTCAAATTGACAACAGAGTATGTAACTACCATACACTTATGAAGAACCTCATATTTAGGCCATGTACTATATGAAACACTAGAGATCAAAAATTGATCAAGACCTGATTCTCAATCCAGAGAGCAAAAAAAAAAAATCTCCCAAGAGAAATGAATGAATTTAAATGAAGGTGAGGGTAGGTTAAGCAATCACATTAGTCAACAAAATAAAATAGTAAAAAATGATTTATTAAGTACTTCAAAAATAACAGCTGACCCTTTTTCTGGGCCAGGCTCTATTCTAAGTGGTTTGCCAGTATTGTTTAAACCAATTCCCATAAAGTCAAGTTGGCTTCACGTTGCCACGTGGGTCAGAGTGGAACTGTGCTCCGTAGCATCTTCAGGGCTGATTGTTCACAAGGAGCTTGGTTTCCTACTTGTTGTTTCTGGGTGGACTCAACCACAAGGCTTTCTTTTGCTTAGCAACCAAGTATGCCACTCTTTGTGTCCACCAAGAACTCGATTGACTCTTTCAGTCCTCTCGAGCCTCTGTGAGAGACATCCCTGTTACCAGCCCAATTTCCTAGATGAGGACTGGCTTCAGAGAACAGAGGCAAGGTCTCAATATTAGTGGAGGGGAAGGCTAGTAATTGGACTAAGGCAGTCTGGCTTTATGTTCTGCTTATAATGGCAACGCTATCAAGCATATTTAATTTTGATTGGGATTCGCTTTATTGCATCTTCCGTTTAATTGTGGCAAATTATGTATCAAGCAAGTCTATTGACACCACTAATCCAATAGTATGTGCTCACTTCATGCCTCTGTGTCACATTTTGGTAATACAATATTCCCAACTTTTCAACAATACCATTTTGCACATTTAATAGTAACATACCAATTGTAACATGCTATAACTGCAAAGCATCATGTGGCTTGTATTATTGCAATATTTACGTCATTGTGATGATTTGTAATGGAACCAACTATATCATAGAGGTGTGCCTGATAAAGGATTCATACTTAGATTACTTAAGGAGTTGCCATAATTAAGCAAGAGGCTGGCATCCCCAAAGGGAAACATGGGCCAATCATATGATTAAAATGTCAGAGATATTTACCCTGAAATGGCAAAAAAGGATTTTACAATATACACAATGTTTAAGAAAATTAAAACTTAACTTAACCCAATCCAGGGATACATATGGCAGCCAACTAATAAGAGGGGGAAGAAAAGGGTGGAAAAAGACATGAGTATTTAGGGAGCAGGGCACTAACCTACCCAAGGAGTGGATATTGTTTATATCTCCACAAGAGAGGGAGAGAGAGAGACCAGGCTTCAACCCCATGTGCCAAGACGTGAATACAACATTCTGGCATGTACCAGGGAACCAATAGAGAGGTCTGCTGGGCCAGCCCCAATCCCAACTATGTGGACACCCTACCCCCTCTAGAAGAATGCACTTCAGAGGACAGCACTGGGGCTGCAGCTTGGGGAGAGGGGCACATCTGATTAGAGCACACGGGAGAAATGGAAAGGGATGGAGAGGGAGGGGAGGACATCCTAGATAAGATAGGTGGGATAACTAATTCGGAGATGGAAAGAACGGGACTAATGGTTCCGGGGGGGATACGCGAGAAGGGAAGGTGGGAGAAAGGAAGTGGGATGGGGGCAACCAACCTAGGGACAAGAGAACAACAAGTGAAATAAAATCAATGAAGAGAAGGTCATATGTTGCCTAGTGGGGGTATGATGGTGGGACAAGAGGAAATTAAGAGAAAATAGAGGAAAGGACCAGGAGGCAAAGGACATTTATAAAGGTCTAAATACAGGCATGTACATATATAAATATCTGTATAATGAGAGGCGAATAGAACGATGTACTCATATCCATATCTTAAGAATTAAGGTTGCAGATGGACATTGGGCCTCAACTCAAGTACTCCCTCAACACAAGAACACTTTGTTCTAACAATTCATCATTCTGTGATGAATTCAACACAAGTGCTGAAGACAAAATGGTTGCATAAGTAAATGTGGTGAAGAAAGCTGACGGTGCCTTGCTATGGAAAGATATAGTGTCCAGGATCTTAAAGGTATGAAGATAAACAAGTGGCCATCTAGCTGAGAAGCAACAAAGCCCACATGGAAGAAGCACACCAGCCTGAGTCATCATGAGGTTTCAATGGGATCAGCTACCAGGCATCTAAAACCCAGAATAAAATGAAACCCAAGGTGAATAGGGGGAGGGGTTGGCACATAGTGGAGACTATATGCCCATATTTAGACAATCGGACATCCCCCTATGTTGAGGTCACAGGGAAGAAATGAGCCAGTCAGGGTGCAGTATAGTACTGATGAAACACCCAACTTTCCTCTTGTTCTTTGGTGCTTTCTTCCCCCACTATCATGACCTCAATTCTACCTTACAAATAGGATTAGACCAGAACATGCACACTGCTACAGATAAGAGCCTGCAACACAGGGAATCCAGGATAGATGCCCCCCTCCCCACTGGGCCAACAATGAGAGTAGAGATAACAGGAGGATTAGGAGATGGTGGGTGGAGAAAGAGGGAAATCAATAACCAGTATCAACCTAGTACCCCATTCACAGTTGGACAAACAATGTAAACATGGGCGAGAGGCAATGGAAGATAATGTAAGATATGAAAAAAAATCTATACCTTATCAAGGGTTTGTTATGGAGGGAGGGCAGGAAAGCAAGGGGGGAAATGGGGAGCTGATATCAGGGGCTCAAGTGGGAAGAGAATGCTTTGAAAATGAAGATGGCAGCATATGTGCAGATGTATTTGACATACTGGGTGAATGTATAGATTGTGATAAGAGATGTAAGAGATGCCAATAAAAGTATTTAATTAAAGTTCTTTAAAAAGACAAAATGATGATAGCAACAAATGTACAAATGTGCCTGACACAAGGTATGTGTGTATGTACTGTGATAAAGAACTGTATGAGCCCCCAATAAAATGATTTATTTTTTAAAAAAACAGCTTATCCTCCATGCAGGTATATGATTACATTCCTACATATCTCTTCCACGTAAACTTCACACAGGTACTCAAAGTAACATATTGAAAGATGCTAACCACTGTCTTGATGGGAAAACTGAAAGTGTGTATCTTAAATGGGCATCAAAGCAAGAAACCTAATATCACAGAAACAGAGTGATGGATAAAAATGTATGCAGGACAAAAATGCATGACATACCAAAATGTATGTAATTTATTTAAAATGACATACCAAATAATTGTAGTATTTGTAGTCCATAAAGATGTGAAGGTGAATTGAAAGGACACACGTTAGATACTTGCCAATGCTCAAATGCTGATGGAAATATTGGGTGTCAGTTTGTGTTGTTGCTAGGTGCCTTTGAGTTGGCTCTGATCCATATAAATCCTGTGTGCAGCGCAACACAACACTGCCCAGTCCTGTGCCATCCTCACCATCGCCGCTATGCCTGAGCCCCCGTTGCAGTCACCATGTCAGTCTATCTCGTTGGGTGATCATCAAACATTTTTACATAATGAAGGCACTTCAAAATGTTGATGGAAAAATTAATGAACTTTTTAACTTCATATAATGCTTAAACATAGTATTTATTAAGCTCTGATTATTTCCTGAGTACTATTTCTAAGAACTTTACAATTTCAATGCGCAATAATACCTTGGATATTATTTTACTCCTAATTTTAAAAATGAGAACATGTGAGCCCGGGATGGGTTCAGTCTCCCTTTATCATAGACATGAAGGATGTTGGAGATGAACTTTCCACCGAGCAGTCTGATTCCATGAGCCCATGCCCTGATGGATGTTCAATTCCTACCCATCCCGGTGATGTCATCGAACATGCCCCAGAGAGAACATGAGATGATGTCCGATTCTGTTGGGTGTTTGGGTCTGGAGAACTGAAGTCTGAGGCTCAAGCATATGCCTTAAGAATGTCCACAGTCCTCCAAACCCTCTAGAAGGTTCCCAAGGCAATATGGGTAACTAGTTGGTCTACTTCTCCAGACCAAATTCTCCGGATGAATTAAATCCCAGGTGAAATCAGACACTTGAGTCAAAAAGTGAAGGGGTAATGAAGACAGAGTCAGCTTTTCACCGCCTACCACTTGCTACTCCCGACATTGAATGTATTTACATCCCTTGACACCGGAATCCGCACAGCGTGTGACAGGTATCGTCTCAGTTTATGGACATGAAAACCATGACATAGTATGACTAAGTCCCTGTGTATACACAGTGGATCTGTGGTAGGAATTTATTTCCTTTCAAGGCCAGTGGTCTTTCCATGACATCATCTCTAAACTACAACAGATGGTCCTCTAATCTTGGGCTCTATTAATACCCGTGTTTCAGGCTCTAAATAGCATTGTGCCATCAGTAGGAGTATCAGAGGTAACAGAGCTCATGATTATATGACCAGGAAACATGCTCTAAATTTTATATTGTTGCTTTTTAGTTTTCTAACACACGTACCACGTATCATTGTCACCAGATAATTTTTCTGGTGCTTATATAAGGCTGAAAGATTTTCCAATTACATATGAAGGCTTTCATACTTTTGACAAGATATTAAATTTGTTTAAAGTGACTGGCTTTCCATTTACTTCTCTCTCTACTTTCTCACTAGCCTGAAAATGAGCCGGTTTTTAAATGCAGTGATACCTATTTCAACATTTTGCCTTCTATTTCTGTACGGTTTCCTGTGCACCATAGGCTGTCTTCTGAATCTGAACAGCTGTAGACTTTATTTTTTCATATCCCCAGCATTAATCTACCTTGACATACAAAGCAAGTATTCTTTATGATACCTCAGGGCAGAAAGAGGAAAAATAGATGGTTTGGCTACTTCATATTTATCAAAACTCACTAGAGTTTTTACCACCTGTGATGAGGCAGTACAGCACAGTTATAGGAGGGAAGCTTTAAAGTTAAACAAACCTGAGTATGAATCCTAGATCCACCACATGCAAATTGCATGAGTTTGGGCAGATATTCTGTAAGCTTGTTTTCACAACTTTGTAAAGCAGATAATGAGTTCCATCCCTTCGGGTACATTTGAGTATTCTAAAAATAACATGCGATGTGACTAACATCGTGATTGGACTATTGTCAGCCTTCCATGAATGATCATGATAGTCATGGTTGTTATCACTCAGAAATGTTTCAGTTGTCAGGTGGTGTAGGGCGTCACTAATTATCTGTGGATGTTCCATACATGAGTAAACTGCAATTGGAGGCCAAAGGGACTTGTCCAAATCACACTGCCACTTCATAACTAATGCAGAACTAGAATATAATGTTCTAAACTTGGCCCTATGGTGCTTCTACTTCCTTTCTGTGATTCTCACTGTCTTTCCACAGACAGTGTTTTTCTGATGCCTCCGTCTCTGTTACTGTTACCTATGGTTGCATCTTTCCCTGACTCCGGGGACCCTGTGCACGCCGGAATGAGATGTTAGCAGCACTCGTGATTGGTTGTAGATCAAAATGTTGTGATACATAGATAGGGGTTTCATTGACCTATTTTCAGAAGAAGATCACCAAGCCTTCCTAGTTTCTCTTGGTCTGGAAGTTCTGTTGAAACCCATCCATGGTAGCAAAAGGCACAACTTCCTGACAGACATTCAGCTGGTGGCTGGCTATACATAGGGGTATTGACCAAGATTTGAAGTTGAGTCTTCCACATGGAAGGGGAGATTTGTATCACTGAACTAATAATACCTAAATCTTTATTCATAATGTTTTCTATTTTTCCCCTAACCATAACCTCAGATATCTCTCTCTCTCTCTCTCTCTCTCTCTCTCTCACACACACACACACAACTCTATTCTCTCATATATGAACATACACATTATATTTAAAGGTCAAAAATTCCTAAAGAACAGTATGTTTTTGTTCCTCTTTCCTTGCCAATCTTGAATTCTATATGTTTTCTCTAATTAATTAATCTTATGCATAATAATGTTGAAAGAAAATTCTTCTGAGTATAGAAGAAGCCAAAAAATTGTTGAGAGAAGTCACAGCAATAATAAGACTATTGCTGAGCATTGGGTTTATTAGAAAGCCAAATAAACAGCATGCTGCATGCTGACTTCATCTTCATTAAACATTAATACTGGAAATGCTTACCTTGTCTACAGCCAAGATATTATTCTTTGCAGAAGGAGGGGGTAAATATGCAATCACTAAGCCAAAAGGCTGCAAGTGTTCCCAGATTCAGGAAAGCAGTCTTATGTAAAATCTTCAAATGTTTTAGCCTCAGCAGGTTGGTCTTCAAACAATATGAACCAACTTGGGGCAGGACATGAGACTGTGGAAGGCATCTAGGGAGGAAATAAATTATGTAACTTGAGTCTACCATGCAGCAAAATGTAAATAAAAATTGAAGAGGCTTTTATGGCCCCTGCCATCAGGGTGGCTGAGTCCACTTGGCCTTATATGCTAAAAGGATTATCTCTAAAGCTGCATGAACTTTGAAATAGCCCAATGAAGCTTATGTGCTTTTTGGTTTAATTGGTCCTCAGCAAGACCTGTGGTCATCAGGAATTTGGCAGCTGGAGTATTCTACCATGTTCTCTGAAGCAAGGTCAAGGTCCCTGGGGATCAACAAGAACACTTCCCCTTTCCTTTGGGACAAAGGTGGAGGGAGAATTAGAAGGAGAAGGGGTAGGTAGGGATGCCCAAGGAGATCTCAGTAAAAGCCCAAACCTAAAATACTGCTCGTGCATGCATTTCCAAAGATCACAAGGCTTCACCAAATTACATTAAAAGCAAAACCTGCTGGTGCATCATCCCTATAGCTTAATGAGTCAAAAGAAATGCCCTTTCTCTACCAATGTTAGCTAGAGGGGGGCTTCAGTGAGACATGTACGAGGTTTCTGATGGGAATAAAAGGTATCCTAAGGATGGCTCCTGTGGAGACGAGTTTGGAAATGGAATGAGCACACCGTAAAATAACTCTCCCCTCAACGAGCCCCTTCAACTGCTACCTTTACACTTCACATTAACAAAATATGGAGCTCAACACCAATCAAGGAAGCATGCTCCCAATCCTAATCTCCAAAGTCCGTCACCACACAACATGCATGCCTAGGTATATACAGCAGGGGCTTGCGTTTAGGCATTTCAGTTTTCCCACAAGAGTATTTGACAGCTCAAAAGCATCATTGTAGAATCAGCCTAAAACATACATTCTTCGAAAAAGATACAGTTTTTTTTTTCAAAGCTTGCCATCTCCTGATATAGAGTTTATGGAACCTTATGCTGGGGAGCCAATGGTTTGGGATTGAGCTGGCAGGAAATGCCTCCTTCAGGGAACAGCTGGGGCACTGTGTTCTCTTGTGCAGCTCCTGTTTGTGTTTCAAGCATATCAAATGGCATGACCCTTCCATGTCTCCAGAAACAGGGAAGGGGGTGGTGGCAGGGGGCGGGGGGCAGGTAAGGCAGAGGACTGCTGAACACTTTGCACCAAAGTCTTGGCTTCCTCACAGAAAGCGGGGTAGCTGAGAAGAGCAGTCGGTCCAATAAAAGAAATATTAAAGGATCAATAAAACTTATCAGTTGAGGACAAGCCTCCTGGATTCAGATATTTGTTGTTTTCTACCGAGCAAGGATGATCCAAGTTCTTTAGCGATACAAACCCAGGCAGGGAGGGGGAAGCAAATGCCACTTGATGGCTCTGCAATATTAATCTGGAAACAACAAGGCTTGGTATTTATATTTCCTTCTGGTTGTTTTTTTTTTTTTTTGCCACAGTCAATGGGTTTCTGAAATAACTCTGTCATGTTCTCTTCCTCCCATCCTGTGTCCACTGGTACGAAGTAAATTCACGAGGAAACCAAGAGCTGGTTTGACAAAATAGAAAATCAGTTGTAGAAGCAATGCATTTTTTAGCTGAAAATATATTGTATTCTTAACAAACCATGACTTCTCAGCTGAAGGAGACATAATGCTGGATCAATTGCGCAAGCTGAAATGCTCGTGCTCACAGATGCATTTTCGCTTAAAAAAATTTTTTTTCATGCAAAGAGCATTGCTGGGGCCCCATGCCAGATACACAAGAACATCCGCAGAGCCGTACATTGTGACTGCAGGGAAATGGTGGTAAACTGTGCTCTGGGGACTTTCTGCAAGGCCTTTTGTTTTCCCCTCCAACGTAAATCCACAAAGAGATCAAGTGTGGAGTATTTCTCAGCAGCTCTCAGGAACCTGTGCAAACCCTCACCCCGTCATTCTGGGGACAGAGTAAGCGTCTGGGAGGAAATAAAATGGTCAACTTGCTTAGCTGTTCCAATTGCTCTCCTTGTTGTACTAGCTTTCATTCGTGAGATGGAATCTCAAGAAAGAAGTGGGAGAGGGGGTTGTCCAAATAATCCAGAGTTTCTAGCATTAGGGAGAAATACCAACGCTGCCTTCTGATATCAGCCCTTCTGTGGGCCCTGTGGCTAAGGATCCGACCTGAAGTTTTTAACAGACCCAAGTTGCCCAAGTCTTTCAGCAAATGTGTAGCCGTGGCCCAGACCCAAGATCTCTCCCACTCTCCACGGGGCAGAAAAGATGCCAAAGATCATAAACTCCTTACATTGTATAGCAGGCATTTCTCAAGATTCTTTTGGATTATCTGATTTCCGAGAACAATATATTGTTCTGATTTCTCCTTTTGGTTGAGAGAGCACAATCAGGTGTTTAGTACTTAGGTAGTGAGTCAGCAGTCGTTCAGGAAAGAGAGGCTGATCTAGTTATTTAAAATAAGCAGCATGTTGTCAAGGCATGGGTTAGAAAGGAGATGAAATTGCTGAGAGTAAAGAACAAAAGAGAGTAGATACATGTGACCATAAGATAGGAAGCTTGGGGTAGACCCAGTGAATCACAGGGGCCCCTGTTTTTCATGGAGACCCAGCATCCTTATCACCGACTACATCAGTGCCAGCAATGCCAACGCTTGCTCCCCGCACTGGTAGCCAAGTCAGGTGCCAACCATTACTGCCACTGCCAGAGGATATGATTCTTATTCCTTTCATTTTTTGATTTCCTGCCAGAGTCTTCCATTGGGAGAACATACTGGAAGCCAGCTAATGACAAGGGTCTGGGAAATGTAGTCTGTGGATTTCTAATCCGCGTGGTGGAGAGAAAAGCAAGTGCAAAACAAAAGAGCAGACATGCTCTAGCGTACATAATAAATATGCTTTGATCTAAACCTTATCATGAACACAAATTAGAAAATTAGTAAACTTGTTTTTGAAATGCGACAAAGAGAGTGAGTTCCTAAAAGTACATTACCATGACTCTGAATGCTTTTCGGGGGACATGAAGGCACGGACTATAGGCTCCCCTCCTCTCTATGCTGCATATCGCATCCCTGGAGATGGCATGAGGTGTGGATGGAAGGAGGACAAAACGAGACAGTATTAGGAAAAATGACTCTTTTTTTGGAAGTCCTGATTAGAGAAGGAAGTTATAGATGGCCACTCTATTCATTTGTGTGTGTGACATTCTGATCTCCCATGCTGGATTGGATTCACTCTAGGTCGAGAAGAAACAAGGAGTATCTGCAACTCCCCACTGTCTTCCATAGCACATCTGTTGGAGGATGCCTTCCTCCACTAAGAATCATGTCCAGAATTTGTAGAATTATATTCTGGGACCCTAAGTGGAAAGTTTATGAAGACCAGTGAAAACAGACCTTTTCTCAATTTGGAAGTCCACTTATTTATTTCCTTCCTCTTGTAGTCATTAATTAAATACTGATTAAATGAAGGTACTATTATAGACAAAAGGAATATAATAGAGAAAAATAAGAGCAGACGAAAAACCATGCCCTAATGAAGTACAGAATCGATTGAGGAGAAAGATAGTGGTGTCATTAGAGGCTGACAGTTCTACGGACGAAAAGACACAAGTTCAGTGAAGAGAGTCAGAACAGGCACTGACGGAGTGTGAAGACAGATGTTGCCATTTTAATTGGGGAGGACGTTATTGAAAAGGTACTATTTGAGCCGAGAGTCAGAGAAGGATGTCAGGTAATGGACGAATATTCTGGGCTAAAGCCATGGCACACCCAAAGCCCCCGAGACAAATTCTGCCTGCCATTTTCCATAAGGGTTCAACATGACAGGATCTGGGTGTTGGGAAAATGAGGTAGAATGGAGTCAGAGAGAAGAATGGGGATCAGAACACAGTGGGATTGGAAGACCTGCTGCAAAGGACAGCTTCTTAGAATGAGATGGGAAAGTGCTGAAAGTGTGTAAGACCACTGCAATAAACCAGGTGACAGATGTCCTGAGGTGATAACAGAGTAAGCATTGATATGTAATTAGCTCACATACATTGAAATAGGAAACTATTCAAGCTAATACAGAATTACTTTTTAATATTCCACTGGGAAATCCATGCTTAACACATCCTTTTGATAAGTTAGGCCAGCAGTACTGTCTTCAGATTTGATACTGTTCTGTGTCCCGCCTGCTTCATTTTGGCTGAAAATGTGTTGCTCTTGGATCATAGTTAACAGGACAAATAGCTAAATTCATTCCATATAAACACCTATACTTATTTATTTGCAGATACTGTATTTCTCAAATGAGAACCCTTTTAACAGAAACACTGTGTGCATATGTCAACTACAGCTAGATTTTTAGTACCCAAGATGAAAATAATGCATAATGACAAAAAAACTACCATAAGAGAAGTAGTCCTCGAAAATGTCATATTTTAAAAGTACAATAGCATCTCCCTGCAACTGAAATAATTGGAAGTGTGTTCACAGAACCAAATACTTAGAAATCCACTAACCATAAGTAGATTACATAAGGTTCCATGGACTTCCATCATTGTCCTGAAAATGGAATTGGCAGAAACCACAACCACAGTTACATTTAGCCTTGTAATACACAGACCCCAACCAGAAGTTATTTAACTCTCAAGATCAGTATTCGCCCAGACAGCACAAAGAAGAAAATAACTCAAAATAGAAGGAAGGAATAAATTCATTAGCAAAAGCCAAGAAGTGTTTTATCTACCCTAACATATACTCTAATCGCCATTGAACATCAAGAATAGAGACATCTCAATCCTAAAATGACCACAATGGGTTGGGGTTCTATGGCAGAATGTCCAGAGAGAAAGCTCACCTCAGAGGTTAATCTGCTCCAGATCAGACATGCACACAGCCAAACTCGGAGGCTACAGAGCAACTTTCCAGAATGTGTGTGTGTGTGTGTGTGTGTGTGTGTGTGTGTGTGTTGTAATTAGGCAAGACCACTTTTTTGTTTCTTTAGTAAATGTTTTTAAGAATAAACTAAATATACCATCCCTTTTAGTATTCAAATATTTATAGGAATAACCTGTACATATTTGGTCCTATAAATCCACTGCTATTGAGTCAAATCGGAGTCAGAGGGGCTCCCAGGACAGAATGGAACGGCTTCATGAGGTTCTGACACTAAATCTGTCTGGGAGCACACAGTGCAGCTTTCTCCCCGGACTCCAACTTGAGACCTTTTCGTTAGCTGGCCAAACATTGAATTCATTCTTTTCTATGATTTGTTGTTGTTGTTGTTGTTGTCATTGTTGGGTGCCTTTCCATTGCTTCTGACTTAAAGGTTCCCTTGTACCACAAAATGAAGCTCTGCCAGGTCCTGCCCCATCCTCATTTTTTATCGTTAAGCCCTTGCTGGGAGCCACAGGGTTAATCCACCTTGTCAAGGTCCTTCTTCTTTAGGGCTGACCCTCCACTTGAACAAGCATGATGTCCTTCTCCAGGTGAACATGTTCCAAGTATGAGGCAGCATGTCTTGCCATCTTTGCCTCTAAGGGGCGAACTGGCACTACTTTTTCGAAGACAGATCTGTTTGATCTTTTGCCCGGCCAAGGTACTTTCAATATTCTTCACTAAAACCATAGCTCGTATTTATCAGGTTTTCTTCAGTCTTCCTTATTAAATGTTCAACTTGCATCTGCCTATGAATCAATGGAAAATTCAACGGCTTGAGTCAGGCACACGTACGTCCTCAAAATAACTCCTCTACTTTTCAACACTAAAAGGTCTTGTGCAACAGATTTATCGGATGCAATGCCTGACATGTCCTCCATACACTCAAAACAGACCAGTCATTGTGCGGTGGCACAGAACCAGGCGGATGTCATTCTGTTGTACAAAGAGTCACTAGGTGTCAGAGTGACTCAATGACACCAAACAAAATCATCGACAACAGGGCCCCAAACAATGAAGATGCTGCTTGGTTAGGGCCATTCTGAGAATCACAGTCGTCAAGGACATTATGATTTATCTAGCAATCCTTGGGTGGTGTTAGACCACTAGCTGAAAGTGTGACACTTGAACACACTCTGAAGTGCCTCAGAAAGAAGATATACCTGGTCTTGAAGATTACATGGAGAAGTCTACTCTGCACACAAGGGAGCCACCATGAGTTGTGAAGATTCATCCTAGAATAAGATTCATTCTATTCATATTACTTATATCCTATGAAAAATGCTTAATCAGAAAACCCAAGTAAAATGGAAGTCAATAATAGTGAATTTATAAATGGAGCTTAAAATACTTAAAGGAGTTTAATGATCTGTCCTTGGAAGTAATGTCAAACTAGATTCAAGGCCCCTACAAGAAGTTTTCAGTATTTTCCATGGACTATTAAGATTTATATGTTTAAGGAAAAACTGGGGGTTAAATGAGTAACTGGATTAAACTAAATATTAATGTTTAAGGTCAAAGTCACATCCGTGTAATATATTCTGTGTAGAAAATGCACTGTGGACACTGTGGAAAGCTAGTATTGACAGTTAAAACTCCGTTTCCAACCCTTTCAATTCCCCGCATTTTGAATCATTGACATAAAGAAGGAGTCCATGGGTACGCAAATGTTTAATTGCTGACTGCGAGCAAGAAAGTTGTTGGTAGATCTAAACCTTTCTGAGAACTAACCTTGAAGAATGCTGCGGCTTACACTGGAAATGAGCTGGGAATGCCCTTAATAGAAATTGGGGTTCTAGGCAGTGGTTGGGGCGTCCAATAATTTAACAACTTTTTGGTTGTCCTAATGACCATTACAAGTATAAAAAATATGCCAAAAGGAAGTTTATGATTTCATATAGTCAGTACTTAAATAAGAACAATAAAAGATGTACACAAAACTAGATTGTGTTACTAGTTTTAAATGTTTAAAAAATATTAAATACCTGACCAAAAAACTATAAAATTATTACTTAAGGGCTTTCCATTTTGCTTCCTGATTGGCATCCTCACTTGTAATATTCTTCTCTTTTAGCCGAGCATCATTGGCCATGTGATTTATCCTCAACCATCTTTTCATGGTAGGAATAGGATCCCATTCCTTTAAAGGTAGGTCAGTTAGACAACAGGCATTGTGTTTGATATATCAGAAACAGTGAGGCAGCTTCTCTGAACATACTACATTCATCTTTTTTTTTTTGTTTGTTTTTATGAGAATTTTTTAAAATTTTAACAATTTATTAGGGGCTCATACAATTCTTATCACAGTTCATGCATATACATACATATACATACCTACATTCATCTTTTTAAAATCCCTTTCTACTTCTCCTGAACATACAGCGATTGTTCTGACAATATCTTTAGCTCTTTAAACACTTTCAAGAATTGCCTCATTCGCTCATAATAGCTCGAGGGAGTTTGGGGGGTAACACACAACTGAACGAATGAGAGTGTCACCTTCCGGTTGTTTGGCACTTTCTCTCATTACGTTATATGTTTGCTTACTAAAGCAACAAGTGCAGGGGAATAACAATGTAGTATTCCATCAAAAATATTGAGTTTTATGAAATGAATAAATAAAAATTACTAGTATAGTTCTGTGTAATTATTATACCTATGGACAGAATGAACATTACTATACGCACTTACAATATGCTGCTGCAAAAATGAATGTTATCAAAGAGTAAGGAATGTAAATTTGTGACTTCCATTTTAACCATCAGTTTGCCAAATTCAACAAAAAAATTGGGCATCAGTTCTGATGAACTGGTGTGAACTGGCTGAATCTCACCACTGGTTCTAGGCTCACATGGTCATGAGTTATACCAAGATTGGTATGGCTGGAGGACCTTGAACCAATCTTGTAAGCTCTTCTGTCTATCACAATGTACATGTCCCAATGAAGATCCAGTTCCCATTCCTCTGGTCCCAACTGTAACTGTGCTGTATTATTAATCTGCTACCAATCATGCTTCTGTGATAATTTATTTTGCACCTCTCTCCCCCATGTCCTTTCTTAGTTTCTGGATCTCTACATACCTTTGGATATCATTACGAGCACTTGCTAACTGTATCCCTTAGCTGGGTGATATGCTTTTGTATGCTCTTTTCTTATTTGAGACTTGCTATATGTTCTCAGTAGATTAGAGTTGAAATTTGGGGTCTTTTTTGTGTCCTAAAACAGTTCTAGCCCACACACAGATGTCTCAGAAGAAAGGCCTGGAGATCTACATCTGAAAAATTACAACCATCAAGACATCACCAACTCTTCAACACAAGGGGCTGCCATGACTTCAAATGACTCAACAGTATTGAGATTGGCTTTTAGTTTATTTGTTCTACACATAAAGGATTGGCTAAGTGTTCCCATACCTAAAATTCCCTCAAACTGTCTTTATCTTCTACCCAGAGTTGGGTTTACTTTGTAAACAGTGGACAGAAACGGAGTCCACATCTTAACGGGCTTGGTGTCTGCTAGCCACAGGAATGCATCTCCTGTGAGGGCTCAGGGGACTTTTCTCACCAGCTTTCCCACTGACTCTCATTATCTTCATGCATTGTCAGAGGACACCACACCAAAAAGAATGACATGTCAAGATCAATCTTTCTCCAGAGACACTCCTTGAAATAATGTTGAATAGCAACACATTTGGAAATCTTTACTTCTGAGACCAATTATCTCGCTGCTACGGTGTATTCAGCCTTCGCCGGCTTCACTTCTGGACCCAGCTGTTTTCTGTAAGGCCAGATGTATTTTGAATCGCAGAAGTGGTCATTTAAATTTACTAAATTCTCTATGTTTTTTTATGTGTTCAAAGATACGTGTATATCTTTTACATAGCCTTCTGGAAATGTGATCCTTGGTGCATTTTCCATGGTAGAAGTGTGCCCCTCATTTCTTTCTTAGATCTAAAATCATTGACACATCATAAATAAAAATATTATGGAAGCACCTAAAGCAACCCGCCATGCAGAGAAAAAGGGCGTATTGAAGCCCTAGATTGCCATAGAACTCCATAGTCTGTTTAGAGCGCAACTCTATTGAATTCTAAATGTCATTCAATTGCTTTAGGACTGAGCTTGCCCTCAGGGTATACTTAAAGTTTAGATATGTTTTATTGGGGTTACAAAAACAATTTCTTATTTCTAGGAACCTTAATGTTTTGATCTTATCCTAAGTGAAAATTTACAGAAACCTGTCACAGAAAAATGAAAATCGTCCATTTCCTTCGGTCCTCAAAACACAACACCAGTGTAAATACTATTGCTGTTTGTTAATTATCGTGGGTGGATTTCAACTTGTGACACCCAGAGAACTGTGCTTCACGGGATTTCAAAGATGTGGCATTTCAGAAGGAGATGCCAGCCGTGTTTTCTGAGGTTCCGGGCGGGTGAATTCGGACCACCAATCTCTCTGCTTATGGTAGAGTAGGAAACCAATTGCACCCCCTGGAGCTCAGTGGGACCGTGTGAGGCATTTATTTGCCTTCTCCACAACATCTCTGATATTGGGTTACTTAGCTTCTATCTTGGGGCTCTTTTTGTATCTGTGACAAATTTCATTTCTCTTTAGCACGAGTGTAACTCTTTCAATTCACTCCAACAGAAAAGGGTGGGAGGTGTAGATGTACCAAATTTTAATATTAATCATAACTGGATTATAATAAAATGCTATTTAGGGGTTTTCTTGCTGTCTGTCTTTTCCCCCTACGTTTTAGCTTCTTGGGCTGTGCCTGGATTCCTTATCTGAATGTGTAATTAGGAAGCCTCTTCTTTCCTGGGTTTTCATTCAGCACTGTTACACAGCAGGCAAGAATTTTCCTTTTAAAATTTTCACGACATCAACATAATCCCATATCACAAAACAGAAAAGAGTAGAAAATTAGCTTCTTGGGGTTTGTAGAGCATTATGGGTAGCAATTTGCAAACACCTGCCTTGAACCTTAGAATTGAATCTGCACAGAGAAAATCCCTGCAAAATAATAATGGGAGTAAGTTCTTTCTGAAATAAGTTCTGTGTGGACACCATGGGGTAAGAAAGTTTAAGTCATGTAAGAGTAACAATAGCTTCACTAATAGGGAGAACTTCCTTGGCTAGTCCTAATTACCATATCGAAAATATTGAAATCTAAATAAGGAACGCATGCGATGCCTTTTACTCAGCTCAATTCTTCTAGGCACTGTCTCTGCCTTTCATGCTCCTCTGAAGATTAGGTTTGAGGAGTTGAAAAGCTATGTGGATCTACTCCACGCAGTGCCTCACCCCCAGTAAAGATGGGCCGAGAAATGGTTTGGAGAGTACCTCTGCCTGGCCCTGAATACACAAATATTAGGGTGTTCACAGACATGTTGGCATTCATAATACAGTAGTACTGCTGTGCAAAATAACTGCATAGTTTGCAAAGCACTTTAAAGAGGCTTACAATGTTCTTTGCGGACTGAGATGGTGTTTGAACCCATCCATTTCTTTCCCATTGACTCAAGCAACAGTTTACTCATGGTAGAAGAAGGCCAGTCAAGAGGCATGTCCATCTTTGATCATTGACCCAGAATGTAAAGGAGAACTGTTTGTTATGTTTGGAAGAACAGTGACCTATGCTAGAATGAGACGGCTTATGGAAGCAATTCCCAACAGAACCTTGGCTGTTAATAGCAATACCCACATCATCAGGAATCACATCATCCTGCGAATCAGAGCTGTCCTAGGTACCATTAGTTGGTGCTACACAAGCTCTGGCAACCCTACTTCCTGCAAGCCATCTGTGAGAATTTCAAAAGCATGTATCACTGAGGTGTATGGAGTCTCCTGCAGATTTATAAGCTCAGTTCTGCGGTGAATAAAACTTAGGGGATAAGGAGCCATTTCCTTGTTCTCAGCAGCCATGTGAAATCTGTCATGGTGCAAAAATGCATGTTGACTCTGAATGGGGATGTTTGGCTCTGAATGAGGATGGGAAGCCTGAACGCACTTAAGGATGCTTGATTGTCCCCCTTGCTGTTATTTATTTCTCTCTCCTGCAAACGAAGGCGTGAGGATGGGAAGCCTGGGTGTGAGTAGTGCATGAAGCTAGCGCTACTTGATTTATTCATCATGTTATTTCACTTAGATATGACTTTAGAAATAGCATGAACCTAGCTTGTGATTGCATAATGGAACAAATACCTTTATTAAATTTATATTTTGTTCAGAAACACATTTGTGCTCTCTTTGGCTTTCAATAGCTGGGGTTGGGGGCAAGGTTTTTACTCTGTCTGTCTTGCAAGCCATCTCTGGGTGGATTCACTGTCCCAGTCTTTCAGGTAAGAACCAAATTATTAACTGCTTATATCACTTAGGACTCTTTTGATAAGAAACTGACTGAAAAATATCAAGGAACAAAGATGACCAAGACAGACAGTGCCTTTGGTGGATAAAATAATAATTAACTGTAAAATGATGTCCTCCAGTCTCTGGCCTTGAAGCTCCCTGACTTAAATAGGCTTTAGGTAGGTACACTAATAATTTAGGTAGGTATGTCTCTCCTACATGATCTTTCCCTATCTCGTCAAAAGCTAACTTAAACAGGCAAATAGATTACCCCAAAATACATATAATAATTTTCTTACATGGAAAGAAGCAAGTAAAAAGAAGTCAAACTGGTAACCATCAGAAATGGTAGATTGAAGTAGTGATTACATCGTGAATTGAGACCAAAACAGGTAGATTAAGTTAATGACGCTGTCACCCATGCAGACAAACATACCAGCATGCAAAGACTGTAGACAGGAAGCCAGAAAGCCATCCCAAGGGTGTGAGCAAGAGTCTGGGCATCTTTGTGGAGTGATGACCCAAAAAAGCTGTCTGCAAGGTCAGTGCGGCTGTTCTGCGAGTAGCGCAGAGGTCCAGGAAAGGTTATCGAGCATATTGAGGCCAGTAAAGTTCCCAGACAGTTTCTGTGGTCACTTTCCTCATTTTTCAGGGCAACTGCTCATCACGGACATGGGTAGCACAATGGCATGACCCTGCCAAAGACAGGATGTTAAGTGGAGGATGTGCCAAGAGACTAAAATAGGGTTCCAAGATGTTTCTCATCAAGACTGATAGTTAAGGCAAGAAGGGAAATCTCATTTTCATTCACTTGCTGGGCATAAGTTAGAGCAGCAGCTTTTCTGACCATCCCCAAGGTCAGCGTTATTTTCTGGACAGAGTGAAAGAGACTTGGGAAGAAAGTTGCAGAGGAACCTGAGAGGATGCTGCAGGAGGACGGGATGGGGTGGGGGTGGGGTGCTGAGTACCATGGAATACACCATACCTGAAAATGACACAAGTGAAAATCATTCTCAGATAGCACCAGAGCTAGGAAAACTGAATGAGAGATACTAGAGACGCTTTCAGTCCTCGCCCAACTGATGGAATATCTGTAAACGGGAATGAAGAAAATAAGCTCACAGAGGTAAGTCAAAGAGTATAGCTACAAGGATTATAGTACATATACACGCACAGGTTTATTCCAAATAAAATGGATTTAAACAGATGCCTGCAATCAGTGGATAGCTTGCAGATAAGTTCTCTCAGTAATACACAACTCATTCTCATGAAAGGACTGTGGTGATGTGAAATTTCTTCAATATGGTTCTTCTATCTATATCTTTGTAACTCCCCCCGAGTGATTTGCATGGAGGGACCATGTAAATACTGTTGCTGTTAGGTGCAGTCAAGCTGGTTCCAACCCATGAGAACCCCACGTGTAACACAACAGGACACTCCCCAGACCTGCGCCATTTGCATAATTGTTGCTATTTGGGAGCCCCTTGTTGCAATCCCTGTGGCAATCAATGTCATTGAGGCCATTGTCTTTTTCGATGCCCTTCTCCTATACCAAGCATGTTGTCATTTTTCAGAGGCAGGTTTCCTCTGGTAACATAGTGAGTCAAACTCTCACCATCCCCACGTCACACGAGCATTCTGGCAGGATTTACTTCAGTACAGATTCTTGAATGCCGGTTCTTCTGGCAGTCCATGGAACTTCCAAGTATTCTTCACCAGCACCATAATTCCAACGCATCAATTCTTCTTTTGGCTTCCTCGTTCAATGTCCATCTTTCATTTGCATATGCGGTGATTGAAAATACCATGGCTGGGGCCAGTGGCACTTTAGTCCTCAAAACGACATCTTGCTCTTCAATATTTCAGAGAGGTTTTGTGCAGCAAATTTGCCAAATGCATTCTGTCATCTGATTTCTTGACTGCTGCTTCCGTGATTGTTGACTGAGCATTGATAGTGGACCCAGGAGAGATGAAATCATTGACAACTTCAATCTTCTCTCCAGTTATCATGATGTTATCGATAATAAACATACAACTGATGACCATATATAAAGAGTGTATGTGTCAGTCTGGGTAAATTAGGGAAACAGATTCACAGAAACTCATATGTATAAGAGAGAGTTTTACATAAAGTGTAAGTGTACATTAAGAAAGTATCCCAATCCAGTGCTGCCCAAGCCCATAATTCCAACATTAACCCATATGTCCAACACTGTTTTACAAAATCCTCCTCAATCTCACAAAACACACACAATGACACCAACTGCTGGAGGAAAGCAGAATCAGTGAACATGTAAGCATCGCAGTGCTGGCAGGGGTCTCCATGAGGCTGCTCCAGCACCCAGGGCTGCATCAGGGTAGGGCCATGTCACTTCTTCTCAGGGATGTCTTGCAGGAAGTGAGTCTTCGCAGCTGAAGCAGGGAACTGCCTAAGGCAGCTGCCCCCTCTTGACCATCAGAGAGCAAGAGAACAGAGAACAAGAAAGGCAAGGCTCACCGAATCATTTATCTCTCCGTCCTTCAATTAATCCCACATGTGTTTATCGTCCAGGTTGGCACAATAAACCTTACCTATCTTAGGGTATGAAATACTAAGAGAGGATTTGCCTAGTTATCTCTAAAGCAGAAAGAACAAATCCCATGACCATCAAGATGGGCTTGGAGAAAATTATGCTGAGTGAAATTAGCCAATCACAAAAGGACAAATATTGCATGAGACCACTCTTCTAACCCAGACAAATACTTCCATATCAAAAGGAACAGAATTGGAAATGACCAGGGGGCAGGGGGCAGGGCCAGGGCCAGGGAGGGAAGATGAACCAGGTATTAAGTTGGGAGAAGGGTAGAGAGTAATCCACAAGAGGAAAAAGATAATAAAGGCAGAGATTATAGTAAACCATTTGGGATCTGATTAGTAGTTTCAACTCTGGAATGCAAAATTATTTATCTGAAATGAAACTCCCACTTTATTCATAATTTTAAGAAATATTCAATAAATGAATGAGATGGAGAACTACAAAGAAAAAAGAGACTCCAGTGAAGTGTGTTTGCGATCCCTGTCTAAGGAGTCAGTGAGAGCAGGAGCCAAGTGGAGACCCATGCCAGTGCTGAGATGCTTCCACTGCCACTGGATCCACAACACTTTCCTCCCACCGACCTGTGTTCTTTCTGCATTCAGCATCATTGTGTGAGTCTGAAGAGGAATTTACAGACTGGTATCAGACATATGGACTAATATCAGATTGGTGGATTTGATCCAGACTGGGCTGGGATGTGTTCTTAATATACAATTACTCTTTCTATAAAGCTCTGTCTTATACACATATGAGCTTCCCTAGATTTGTTTCTCTGGTCTACTCGGACTAACACAGGCATCAACTCAATGATGGTGGGAAGGGCACTCTAAAATCTCATTAGGAAATCTTACCCCATCTACCATTGATCTTGCCCCTTCAGACTTTTTCTGACTCCCATCCAAAACACATTTCAAAGGAAAACAACTTAATTCCCTCAAGGATGGAAAAAGTGCCATTTCCACACAGTATAAAAATTTTAAAAAGTAGAAATATTTTCAAAGTAGAGATATAGAAATACACCTTCTTCCCCAATGAATTTTTCTCAATGAAATAAAACCAAATAGTTTTTTAAAAGAAAGAAACACACCTTTAGAAATGTATAGACTTAGATGAAGGATATGTCAACAAAATAATTTCACATTTTGATATATGAATTCATCACAATGATCTACCTATAAGTCCTTCCTGGGGGGGATGGACAACAGAAAAGTGGGTGAAGAGACACATCAGTCCATGTAACACATGAAAAAAAATAATTTATAAACTATCAAGGGTTCATGAGGGTGGGTGGGAGGGAGGGGAACAATGAGAAGGTGATACCAAGGGCTTAAGTAGAAGGAAAATGTTTTTGAAAATGATGATGGCAACAAATGTACAAATGTACTTGACACAATGGGTGGATGTATGGATTGTGGTAAGAGTTGTATGATCCCCCAGTTAAAAATTTTTTATAGATTTCTATGATATTGTAGCAATACTTTTTTTAACTTACCTTCACATATTGATAAGAAATAATCTCCAGGCTATAATGTATGTATAATAAAATGGTAGAACATTGAACAAAATATTAGAAATTGTGTAGTGAAGGGTAAATACATATTCATGTGCTTTTATTCTCAAAAAGCAATAAGATAAATCAAACAAAACAATTATAATACATATAGCTACCTAGAACAATGATGAGAACAGCTTAGTAGGGATAGAATAGGAAAGGTTGTTTTTTTTTATTTCTTTGTAGTTTGGGTGGAAGTGTTCTGAGCAGATGTATTTTCCATTCTACAATGTATACGCATTTTGCTCCATGACATAATTTCAATCTGCTCTGTGTTACAGAACTCTCCCCTGGGTTCCCAGTTTTGTTGGTTCTTCTTTTCCGATCCTTCCTGCCTTCTGAGCTTTGCTTTTGGGAACATTCTGGCCTTTTATTTTCATACAGTTACATTTTCTGAGGAGTGCACTCATGCCTGGGGTTATTGCTCACTTTATAGAGCGGTCCGTTGTTTGGCTACAAAGTGAACCCCAGGACTGGGTTCAGATCCAGGTGTGAAGAGTGTCTATGGCCTATAGTCTCGGGGGTTACTCCATTCTCTATCAATAAGAATGAACTTTTTGTATGATTTTGAATGTTGTCCTATACTTTTTCCCCCGCTCTCTATCCAGGACCTTTGATTATGATCAGAGTGAATGGTCGTGGTAGCCAGGAATCATGTAGTTTTTCTGGTCTCATTATTGGGAGGTTGGGAGACATATGGCTCATAGTCTTTTAGACAGACTAATTTTTTTGTTTGATTTTTGAGTCTTTGCTTCTCTTCACTGTTCTTTGAACAGAGAGGCCATGGTTGCATCTTCGATGGCCATTCTCAAGGTTTTCAGACCCCATTTTCTATGCACCATATTAGGATGCAGAACACTGTATTTGTGGCCTATCTTATGCTAATTGCTCTAGATGTCGCCCTAGAATGTCTTTCTAAATCCCCAAGCCCAGAACCTCAAGGTGTTTGGCTGTGGCTAAAGTCATTTTAACCCTTTCCCCCTGTGTGGTCTGTGACATCCTTGGGTTTATTTATGGCCCACACAGATACATATCTAGAAACGTATTCTGCCAAACATCATAGTTAGGTGCCCATTCACCTCCTACATCCGTTCAGCTTGCATGACTACCTACGCATTTACTCATAGATACGGTCCTATTATTACAGAATTGTGAATAATAATAGTATTTATCTTCATTGTATTTTACTCCTGTAAACCTCCTGGTATCTCCCTTTGCCTTGGATATGGTGTGCTGCCCTTCCGCTTATTGTGTGTTGCTTTCGCTTTCATTCAAGTTAATACATCTCTACTCTCAAGTGCAGTGATTCCCAAGCTGGACTATACTATAGCCGGGGAAGGGGCCATTGAAACAGTTCAGGGGGACTATGCTTTACCCTGCATTATGGGTGTGGTAGTTATATAATCAGTTGCCAATTTGAGAGGATTAAGAGTGAAGTGGTAGAGTTTAGCCTGTCAATCAGGTCGCAGCTTGATGACCTTATTTGGGGGTGCTAAGGAGATAAATAGCTCATTGCGGCAGGATACACGCTTACTCCCTGAGAGACATTGCAGCTGACGAGACACATGGAGCTACGTTAGTGCCTTCAGCTGGAGAAGTCAGATGGATACCCCTGCCAGTGCTGAGATGCTTACAATGCCATTGGAGCCACAAGAATTCCCACCAGGGGCCTCTGATCTTCCTGCATTCGGTGTCATATTCATGTGGTTCACGAGTCTGAAGAGGACTTTATAGATCAGTATCAGACATATGGGCTAATATCAGACTTATGGACTTCATCAGGACTGGGCTGGGATGCTTTCTTTATGTACTCTTATATAAATATATATTATATAAATTATTACATAAATATGTAATTATATTATGTAAATATAACTTCTTAACATACTCTTACATAAAGCTCTTTCTTGTACACGTATGAGTGTCTATGAACTTCTCTTTCGAGTCTACCCAGATTAACACAATGGGCTAAGTACAAATGTTTTTGATTGCTAGAGGGGTGTTGAATTTCTTTATCTCTCTAAAAGTGTGGGTAGACCAGATAAGTTCAGAACCTTATGCTCTCCTAAGTGATTTATCTACTCTTCTTTCCCTATGCCTCGTAATCATCAATACTGTTTCTTTCTGTGTGCAACCGTTTCTTGAGTTTTACAGCATAGTTTCAAATAATATTTGTCCCTTTATAATGGACTGATCCACTCAGTACCATGTCCTCCTAGTCCATCCATATCATGAGGTGTTTAACAGATTCTTCATTATTGTTTAATATTGCATGATACTTTACTGTGTGTATGTATCATAGTTTCTTTATTCCTTCTCATCCATTGGTGGACACTGAGGGTGCTTTTGACTTTTTGCTATTATAAAGAATGGTGCAATGAACATAGTTGTACATATGTCTGTCAATGCCAATGCTCTTCATCCTCTAGGTACATATCTACTAGTGGGGTTGCTCGATCATATGACATTTTTATTTTCAATTTTTTAATGAAGTCCTATACTCTTTTCCAAAGTAGTACTATTTTACAGTCCCACCACCAGTATATGAGATTTCTAATATGTCCGCACCCTGACCACCATCTCTGGTGTTGCTGCTGGAGTGAAATGATATCTCATTTTTGTTTTTATTTGCATATATGTCATGGCTAATACTTAGGAACATTTCTTCGTGTGTTTATGGGCTATATGTATGTCTTCTGTGGTGAAGAGTCTATTCATGTCCTCTGCCTATTTTTAATTGGTTTGTTTGTCTTTTGGTTGGTGAGGTGTCAAAGTTTTCTATAAATTTTTGGGATTAACCCCATCAGATATGTCATTGCCATATATTTTTTTCAGTCGGTAGGTTTTCTTTTTATTCTTCTGAAAAATCTTTTGATGCATATGTGTCTCTTTATTATTTTAAGGAGGTCCCAGTCATCTGTTTGTTCATTTTTAGTTATGCTTGATAGATGATTTATTTCATAAACCAAGGTCCTTAAGTCTTCTCCTATAATTCTTTGGTGACTTATGTAATTTTTTGTTTATATGTAGGTCTTTGATCCATATGGGTTAATTTTTGCATATAGTTTGACATTTCCATAAATTATGTATGTAATAATTTATATAATTTGATCCATATGAAGTTAATTTTTTCATATAGTTTGACAGCACCATTTATAAAAAACTATATCTTCCCATGTTTAATAATTAAGCATATCCACATTTAATAATTAGGTATTTCAGCCCTTTGTAAGAAAACAGCTGTTCATAGAAGAGTGGATTTACTTCGGAGAGCTCACTGTTTCACTAGTTTATATCTACAATTATATTACCAGGCTGTTTGACTACCATGTGAGTCTGGTACTTTCTTATTATTATTCAGTAGTGCTTTGCTTACCTGGGATCTCTTTCCTTTCCATACCAAGTTTTGGTTTTAGATTTTCATCTATATAGAATGATCAAGATCTGTTTATGGATTGCTTTGGACAATACTGACATTTTCACAATATTAAGTCTTCCTATCTATGAACATGCTATTTCTTCCATTTAATGTATGTCTTTTGATTTCTTGTGTAGTGTTTTGCAGTCTTCTTTGTATACATTTTTTATATCTCTATTTAGGTTTATCCCTAGTATTTCATAGTCTGAGTGCCTTTTGTAAACGGAATAACACTATTTTTCTGATTTTTTTCTTCAGAATTCTCCATGTTAAGAATAGGGTAATTCAATTGATTTTTGAATTTTGAATGTAGTACTTCATTGAATTCTTCCATTAGCTTGAGTAGCTTTCTTGAGATTTTGAGGCATATATATATATATATATCAAAGGTATTTGATTTTATTTTTTTACAAAACAACCTTATCACTTTTGAAGTACTCTCCATTACACTCAATACATTAGTCAAATCTGCAGTTCCATTCTTGGTGTGGTAGCTACATAATCTGTGGTCAATTTGAGACTTAAGTATGAAGGGTGGAGTTTAGCCTGTCAATCAGGTCGCAGCTTGATGACCTCATTTGGAGGTGAGAAGGAGATAAATAACTCATTGGAGGTGGGATGCACCCTCACTCCCTGGGAGACATTGCAGTTGGCAAGACATGTGGAGCTATGTTAGTACCTTGAGCTGGAGAAGCCACGTAGAGACCCCTGCCAGTGTTGAGATGCTTACAACACCACTGGATCCACAAGATTTCCCATCCACTGGCTTGTGATCATCCTTCATTCACCATCATTTCATGTGTTTCATGAGTCTGAAGAGGACTTTATAGATTGGTATCAGACTTATGGGCTAATATCAGATTTATGGACTTGATCTGGACAGGGATGTGATTGTTTCTTAATATTCTATTGCTCTTTTATATAAAGCTCTTTCTTATACACACATCAGTATCTATGAATTTGTTTCTCTAGTCTACCTAGACTAACATACTTGGAAACTTTTTTCAAATTCATCCGTTTGTATGGCTGACAGCACCTACCTTGTTTTTATCTTCACTTCTTCTATGTCATCAAATTGCTGTCCTTTCATGTCCCTGTTCCTTCACAAAAACAAAAAGAAGTCTCACAGAGCAAGGTCAGGTGAGCAAGGTATATGACCAAAGAGGCATGCTGTTTTTGACCCAAAACTGGCACACTGAGATGGCTGCATGAGGAGGTGCATTGTTGTGGCGGCAAAATCAATCCCCATCTGCCACATATTAGGCCTTTTTTGCCTCGGACTTTTATGCTATACTTTCAGAACCTCTAATTACAAAGCTTGATTAACAGTCTGACCTGGTGGAATGAATTCCAAATGTATTTATCCCCTTCACATCAAAATTACAAACGAGCATTTTCTTGATCTTTGATTTTACTTACCAAGCTTTTGGGGAGTAAGGTGAGGATCACGTCAACCACTGGCTTGATTAATATTTGAGTCTACCACCGGTGAATTGATGTTTGCTTTTGGGGTGATAAGAAGTCTTACGACCATGTCTTGTGACCAGTAATGACCATGGAAGCAAAAGTCTGGGTCATTGCTGTTCTTTGAAAGCAATGTGTATTTCCACTCAGTGCTCTTTTTACTGATCAGTCAGAACCCGAGGCACACATTTCACAGTGACCCTTCTCATTGCCACATCTTCTGTTAAAAATCGCTGAACCGAGCTCCAAGATATTCCGGATAACTTCCCCATCAAGTGTATGGATTTTGTCGACATCTTTGTCAGTTCAGGAAGTTGATAAACATCCAGAACAAGGTTTGTCATCACTCAATATTGCACCTTTTTTGAAATGAGAAAACCACTAATACACTTGAGTTTTTCCCATAGTGCTGTCCTTATAAGCTGTGCTCAACATCACAACAGTTTCTGCAGCATTTTTTCCAGAGCAGAAAAACAAAATTTCACAGTCACATGCTGTTCTCATAAATTGGCCATCACAAAAAGCAGAGTTCGAGCCAAACTGCTTTTATGAAAAAATTTACTGTGACCAGAGAGAATCTTTCCAGGTGACACCACTGGGTGCGCTAACTCAGAGCAAGTTGCTCAATGCTCACCTAGAAGGAAAGATGCGTACTACAAAAGCTCCACCTACTGGAGATTTTGTTTCTATTTGGGGGGGCTACCACCTCATATATATATCACTACCTATCTCACTATCACTATCTATCTATCTATCTATCTATCTATCTATCTATCTATCTATCTATCTCTCTATCTATTTATATCTATATCTGAGTTACTTAGTTTATTGTGCCAACCTGGCCGATAAACACATGTGAGGTTAATTGAAGGGTGGAAGGATAAATGGCTCAGTGAGCCTCGCCTTTTTAATGACTTGTTGGGAAGAGTTAGGAGTCCAGTGCACTATCCATTGCGTCACAGAGCCCAGCTGAGTCTCGCTTTTTTAGTTCTTGGGTCTCTTGCTTTGTTATGGCCGCACCAGGGTGCAGCTGCCTTAGCCACGTCCCTGTTTCAGCTGGCCAGGCTCACTTCCTACAAGACATCCCCAAGAAGTCGCATAGACCTACCCCGATGCAGCCCTGGGTGCTGGAGCAGCTGTGTGGAGACCCCTGCCAGCGCTGAAATGCTTACACATTCACTGACTCGGTTTTCCTCCTGCAGTCGGCATCATTGCATCTGTTTTGTGAGATGGAGGAGGACTTTGTGGATTGGTGTTGGGAATATGGGTTAATGGGTTAATCTTGCACTTGTGGGCTTGGGCAGCACTGAAGACAAAGCAGGTGCATAAGCAAATATGGTGAAAAAGATGATGGTGCCACATATCAAAAGATATAGAGTCTGAGGTCCTATAGCCTTGAAGATAAACAAGCAGCCATCTAACTGTGAAAAAACAAAGCCCACATGTAATAAGCATACCAGCTGGTGAGATTACTAGGCATCGATGGGATCAGGTATCAGGCATCAAAGACCCCCTCCCCCCCCAAAAAAAAATCATAGCATTGTGAATGAGGGGACTGCAGAGTGGGGACTTAGGGCCCATCTCTGGGCAATTGGACATCCCCTTACAGAAGGGCCATTGGGAGATGAGCCAGTCAGGGTACATTGTAGCAATGATGAAACAGACAATTATCCTCTAGTTCTTGAATGCTTCCTTCCTTCTTTTTTCTTATCCTTCTGTCTACAAATTTCAAAAAACTGAATAAGAGTGGTAACAAAATACATCCTTGTCTGATTCCCATTCACAAAAGGAGTATTTTCAGTTTCTCTCTTTTAAGAACAATATTGACTGTTGGTTTTGTGTATACACTCTTAATTATGTTAAGGGATTTCTCTTCTATTCCTATTTCATTGAAAGTTTTGGAAAATTAGGAATGGATATTGGGTTTTGTCAGATGTTTTCTGCAATGATTTATATGAGTCTATAGTTCTTTTTCTTTTTTATGTAGTGGATTATGCTGATTGTTTTTCTTGTGAAACCATTCTTACATAAGTAGTATGAATTCTACTTGGTCGTGATGCATTATTGTTATTTTTGATAGGTTGTGGATTCTATTGGCTAAGATTTTGTTGAGAACTTTTGTGAACTTAATTTTCTTTATAATAGTGTCTTTGCAGGCTTTGGTAACAGTGCTATTCTTGCTTCATATAATCAATTCACAAACATTTCTTTGTCTTCTCTGAATGTTTGGTAAAATTCTCCCATGATGCATCTGTGTCAGACTTTTCTTGTTGGAGGTCTTCTGTTTGGTTTTAGTAATTTATTCAATACTAACTTTCAAAGTATTAACAAACATTGTGGTAGTTACATAATCTGGTGCAAATTTGGGATTTAAGAGGATTAAGAGTGAAGGATCTGGCCTGTCAATCAGGTGATAACCAATGAGGCCTCTGTGTGGGCATGGCATTCCCCTGAGGATTCTGGGAATTCCTATATTTCCTCCTTATAGGCAGGAGACACACACTCTCTCTCTGCTCACTCCCTTGAAGACTCATTATTGACAAGGCTCACTCCTTACGAGAAGACATCCTGAAGAGAAGCCAGAAGGACCTGCCCTGATGCAGCCCTGGGAGCTAGAGAAGCCACATGGAGACCCCTGCCAGCTCTGAGATGCTTACAACACCACTGGATCAATAAGACTTCCCACCCACTGGTCTGTGAACTTCCTGCATTTGGTGTCATTGCATGTGTTTCATGAATTTGAAGAGGACGTTATAGACTGATATCAGACATATGGGCTAAAAGGATGCTTATGGACTTGATCTGGACTGGGCTGGGATGTTTTCCCAATATTCTCAATATTCAATTGCTTTTGTATAGAAGGCTCTTTCCTATAAACATATGAGTGTCTATGAGTTAGTCTACCCAGACTAACACAAATACAAAGGCTTTTTAAGTCTTTCTATTATTTTTCTGTTTTTAATTTATTTTTACTTGAATATTTATCTTTTATAGTATCCTGTTAACTATAGGCTCTTTTATTATCATTTTTTTCTAAATGTTGAAATTTCCAGATGCAAGTGTTAATTTGGATTCACTCTAATTTTTTATATGTGTTTCTATTGCTATTAATTGTCCTCTGACCATTACTTTTACTGCATCCCAGAGGTTTGATATGTCCTATTTTTCTTCTTATTTGATTCAAGTAATTTTTAATTCTACTATCAACCAGTGATTTTAAAGTATTTTGTTCTGTTTCCCTGTATTTGATTTTTTTCATATTTTTCTTTCAATTACCATGAAAAGATGTTTTGGATTGTTTTAATGTTATTAAGTTTTCTGAGGTTCGCTTTGTAACCCAAGAAACAGTCTATTCTGAAGGGTAAGCTATGTGCACTGAAAAAGTGTGTATACTGTGCTGTTGTTGGCTAATCTGTATCTATCTCTGACAGTGGTTCTCAACCTGTGAGTTGCGACTGCTTTGGGGGTTGAATGACCCTTTCACAGGAGTCACCTGATTCATAACAGTAGCAAAATTACAGTTATTAAGTAGCAACAAAAATAATTTTTATGGATTGCGGGGGGGGGTCACCACAGCATGAGGAATTGTATTAAAGGGTCATGCCATGGCATTAGGAAGATGAGACCCACTGGTCTATAAGGTCAAATTAGTTGATTGTGTTGTTTTTAACCTCCGTGTCTTTGTTGAGTTTATTTGTAGTTTTTCTGTCCTTCATCAAATATGTTATATAAAAGTTTTCTACTATTATTATGGATTTGTCTGTTCCTTTTCAAGTTCTGTTAATATTCAATCTATGTATTGGGGGCTCTTTTATTTGGGCACATATATATTTATTATGGTTATGTCTTCCAGTTGGATTGACTTTTCAAATCATCATACAATATCCTTCCTCTTACCTTATGCTGATTTATACCTTAAAGTCTATTTTATCAGATTTTAATATTGCCACTCTTGTTCTATTTTGGTTGCTACCTTCTTGATCTGTTTTCCCATCCTTTTAATGCTAGCTAATTTTTATCTTTCTATACAAGGTGTATCTCTAATAGACAGCACATTTATGGGTCATTTTTTATTGTTTTTTGCTTTTATCAACTATGCCACTTTCTATTTTTATTGGTGCATTTAATATATTCATATTCTGTCTAACTATTGATAGATATTAATTTTCTGAAAGCTTTTTTGGGTGCGGATTTTTTTGTGTATTTTTGGGTGCTTAGTTCTTTTTTTTAATTTTCTGGTTCATTTTTTTCATTACTGATAAAATTGTGCTAACTGTATCTTTAGGACTTTCTTCTTTTAAAATTTTGGGTAGGTGGTTTATTTAGTTTCTTGTATTTACCTTTTATACTATGATTATCTTCCTAAGTTCAAATCTTGATGTCATCTTCCTAATTGGTTTTTGTAAGAAAAACTTTTGATATCATCTTCCTAATTGGTTTTGTAAGAAAAAAACTTGTGCGCCTTGTTCTGTGGGTTTGACTTTAAAGACTTACAAATCCTTTAAATTAAAACAAGATTGGAAAGTGAAAAGATACTATAAAATATATTAATTACTGTGTATTAAAGTACTAGCATGCCATACATATAAAGGAAAATGTGAAGTGCCTTTTAAACAGAGTATTTTGAGTCTACACCTCTGTGCCAGATGTTCAGTCACCAGTTGTACTTTTTTCTCTAGAAAGAGAGAGCTCCTCAGTATAGAGCTCTCCATTCTAAAATAAGGAAAATCCCCGGCAAGCTAGGATCAGTAATGTAAACAAGAGACGCAAAGAAATCTTAAATAATAATCATTTTATTAAATAGTAATTTTGCCATTACCTTAAGAGTATTATAGGTATATATTAAGATAAATAAATAATTATAGTAATGTTTCTATGAACCAAAGTTTCAGAATTAGATAAAATTATTAGTAGAAGAAAATTACAAGTAACACTAGTAATACAAAAACTAAAACCTTAAGCAATGCCGAGGAAGAATTAAATGTGTATAATGAATTTCTAGGAAGATAGGAAGTAGTATTTTTTTTCCATCTGATTAAATTCTCTTTGAAAAATAGACAGAGCACCCAGGATTACAAAACCAAGACTCTATAAACACTATTTACAACAGCACCAAGCAAGAAAGTATCCCTATAACCCCCTAGGTAGATAAAGCATTGCTTCAGCATCTGTCTGCCATGGTAGGAAGAGGAAGCAATAAATCATCTACTAATCCTAAAAAGGAAAGAACTCCAGCGTAGTTTAATAAGTACTTTCTGGAAAATGAGACAGGCCGATATGAAATCAGCAGGATTTTTGAACACTAATAGTTAATTACAAGGTATGCATAAGAAGATCTGCAGGGGTTGGAGCTTGGGGAATATGAATCTTCAAAAACAAACCAGCTAGAGAGCCTGCATTCAGGAAAGGCCCAACACTGAGGAGGAAGTCCTGGGAATATATTCTCATTTCAGCAGGTCAGATTAATAGAAGGAAAGAAAAGGAAGATGCAGATACAGCTCCGAGTAAGGGCCACGCGTGGTCATATTTACTGAACTTTGAATTTGTGAATACGTAACAAAGACAAGAGGACCTATATAGCTGAACTCTGGAATGCTAATCTGACACATCTTACCTTCCTAGAGGTCCGGTAAACCTAATATCACAAAAATATTAGTAATAAGCATAACCATATCAAGTACTATATAAGAAGCAGAAAAATATCCCTATTAATATAAAAGCACTCTGGAGACATGCCTGCAAAATAGATGAACACTATTTGCAATTATTTCAGAACAAACTAAAAAACCAACTTAATGTAGAAATATTTTTGTAATGATAATTTGAAACAGAAGTTAAAAAATGAACTAGGAATAAAGAGTTTCCTATCCAGGAAAGCTGAAGTAAAATGCATGCAAAGAATAAAGGAAACAGATGAGGTTTTAAGAAAACAAAGGTAGAAAAAGAAAAACATGCTATCATCAAAGGAAAATAAATGCTTATAAACAGAGTAGACAAAGAGTCAATCACATATGGAATGACGTTCCCGGAGAGGAAAACCAAGTGATGACACAGAGCAAATACTAAAAGTAAGAAAATTATCCCCCAAAGGAAAAAAAAACTATTTATACAAAGAAACATCATACATATCTGGAAAAGCCCCCAAGACTGGCATGCTCTGAGGTGTGATCTAATCATATACCTGCGATTTAAAAGCAAAGGAAAAATTGTTAGGACCTCCAGACTCGATATCCAATTTGCTCAGGAGGGAAAGCAAATCAGAGAGCCACCAGACAACAAGCTTGTATGGGTTTTGCTTGTCAGTAACATTTTATGCCAGAAAATAATGTAGTAACAGATGTAAGACACTGAAGGAAAGAATGTGAGCTGAAGATTATATATGCAGCCATTCTGGATACACAAATAAACCCTTAATAACCTGCAAGAACATGAAGATCATTGTTCCCATGAGCTCTTCCCGAACTATCTCCTAGACAATACACTTGGCAACGGTACTTAACCTCATCTTGATCCTTTCGCACTGCCAATAGCGGCTCTTGCTCAGACATTGAGCTCCACATCCCTGGGACTTCCCTTTAAGCTTCTATATCTATGTCCCTGTCCCTTCCCTCTTAGATCCTGGGTCCCAATCTGTTATTATCTCTGGGCTAACTCAGCATTTGCTTTCAGTTTTTCAATCCTACAATAGGTACATAATCAACTCCTGGCTTAAGAAAAGCCTTTTTTATTAGAAATAGCTATATAAATACATTACTTTGCCCTTGAAAAAAATTTTCATTTCCTTGATCTGAGAGGCCATGATGCAATGACCTCTCAGTTGCCACAAACTGGCTGTCACCCAGCTCCCTAAATTCCATTTTCTACTAAAAAAAGAATCAGGGCTCCTTGGAAAAATTGCTTTTCAGATTTTGCAGGGAAAAATGTACAAAATGAACCTGAGATATTTGATTAAGTTATCGGGGTCTAAGAGTATCATAATGACTTTCACGAACCAAAGCTGGGATAATTTGAACAAAGAAAAGGTGGCTTTACTAGATTGAAACAAAATACATGTTTCTTAAAGCCATGCGTTTAGAGTAATATTAAAAATTCATGAAATTATAATGACACCAAGAATTTAAAAATAAAGAAAAAATATCATAGGAAGTTACAAGGGCACCAACTCTGAAAACTGAGAAAGAAAAGCAATCCGGGGCTCACCTTCCTGTGAATAACGTCATCAAGCCAAACCCCATACAGCCAGTGAGTGGATTGCTCCTCACAGAGGCCCCACAGGATGGGATTTCCAAGCCTGTTACTCTTTATGACAGTAGAAAACCCCCATTTTAAATAGTAAGAAAATGCTCTCCATTAAAATGCACAAAGAATTTCAGGCTGGGAAAACCACTACAGTAGAACCCGGATACATGACTGCATCCCTACTCGACATATTCCGATTTGGACGCGAAAATTTTTCATCGGAGCTTAAATTCAACCAGATGCATGTGATTTTTGTAAACAAAAGCAGTTCCTGTTTTGGTCACTCGCCGTTAGTTGGCATTGTTAGTACATGTTGTTTAAACGTTTTGTGGCAGTATGGACCATACTGTAGTTGTTAAAAAAAACTTTTTTAATGTTGTGTTTCCTATTTAAATTATATTCTGTAACTCTGAAATTTTTGTGTAACATTTTGTATAAAAAGGCAAGTTAGGGTAAAAATGGATTAATCCATTTTCAGTTCTTTCTTATGGGAAAAAATTGATTTGGAACTCACCTGCATGGCATCTCAACACTCCTTCTAGAATGGATTAGAAGCCTGAAATGAAATAAATAGAGACAATATTAGTCATACATATTAAAACGATCTTATGGAATGTTGATGAGTAACTGTCAAAAAAATAGTATGAAGTGGTATCTGACCTGTAAGTTCACCAGGGTGGAGGATGAGAATCCAGCACATTAGCATCAGCGGCCCAAGGATGGCTCCTCTGCGGCAGGAAGTGGACATGCCTCCACATTCAGCCTTGCTACCAATCATGACTCACAGCACTCTACTTCTCTGCGGAGTCTGCTCTGGAGTTATTTCAACTCACAGACAATACTCACAATTTGGGGATTTTCCATGAAGAGAAGGTGACATTTCAATAATCATACACAACTCAAGAATACACTTCCTCAGTCAGGGCCGCCTCTTCTCACCATAGGTGTAGGCCTGCCTTTCTGACCCTCAACCTCGTTCCATCATGAGGACCCTTGGCCTCGGACCTGCTCAGACCAGTGTTACAAAGCTCTTTTAGCTCTGCCATTGAGTGCCTAGAATCACTCCACTCCACTAGCCAGTCTTCGGCCCGAAGGTACTCAGCTTTCGCGCTCCATATTTCAGAAAGTCCTCTCCTCAGTTTCATGCTTGACTCTTGGTTCTGCTGCCTCTGCTTTTGCCGCCTCTCTGCTGAAGTTTTGCACCATGTCTCACGGCCTCCCATGTCATGCCTCTCTGTCTCTTGTGTGAAAGAGGTTCAGCACAGGTATCATGCATCTGAAGGATGCAATACACCGCGGTTCATCTTTTTGGATGGCAGTGACATCCCCTTTCCATCTCTAGAATAGCTTATTTCCAGCCTAGCAGGATAGTAAAACTAGCCAATACTCATGGTAGGATTTCACCAACCTTGTTTGTATGGTGCTATCCCCACCGGGATGCCATGTACCTTATTTACATAATTAGAAAGTTATCCAAGCGTCTTATTGAGCCTTAAGCACCTTACAGTTTCATAGTCCTATTTGGACATGTGGCTGGCGTGACAATGAGTATAACTAGAAGGGTCATATTAAGTAACTGACTGCACAATAGTAAATTTATAATGCAACAGAAACACACTAATTAATATTAGCACCCGTGTGAGTGGCTGTAGTACAGTAAAGTACTTACTAAGGCCCAGCTGTAGTCTTTTTGACCTTCACACAATTATTGGGTGGGACTATTTTATTAAAATAAGAAAATTATTGAACAGTATCATTAATATTACAGCAGGGAGGAGACAAGCCAGTCAGGGTGCAGTGCAGCAACGATGAAACATACAACTTTCCTCTACTTCCTAAATGCTTCCACCCACCCCCCACTATCATGATCCCAATTCTACCTTACAAATCTGGTTAGACCAGTGGATGTCCACTGGTACAGATAGGAACTGGAAACAGGGGATCCAGAGAAGATGGTCCCTTCAGGACCAGTGGTGAGAATGGCGATATCGGGAGGGTGGAGAGGGACGGTGGGGTTGAAAGAGGGAACTGATTACAAGGATCTACATGTGACCTCCTCCCTGGGGGACAGACGACAGAAAAGTGGGTGAAGGAAGACATCAAATAGTGTAAGATATGACAAAATAATAATTTACAAATTATCAAGGGTTCATAAGGGAGGGGGGAGGGAGGGAGAGGGGAAATGAGGAGCTGATGTCAAGAGCTTATGTGGAGAGCAAATGTTTTGAGAATGATGAGGGTAAAGAATGTACAAATGTGCTTTATACAATTGATGAATGGATTGATTGGGATAAGAGATATACGAGCCTCCAATAAAATGATTTTTAAAAAGACCACAGCAAAGTAAAAGATTTATGAAGTTAATTTCAGAATGGTTCCAGTAGTACCAACAAGGAATTGCCAGAAACTCAAGTCAGATTCAGATATCTCAGAAAAAGGGATCCTAGCTAGAATGTTGCTTATTTTTGTTTTGACAATTATGTAAAGACATGAGGCTGCCTGGAGCATAATAAATGATGGGTAACTTTGTGAAGAATGGTCATTTGAAAACACTTCATGGTGCACGCATAGCCCAAAAGGCAGTCATTCAAACAGAGACGGGGTTTCATACCAGGAGAGTTTGCACCAGTACATATACTTTCACCATGCTAAGTCAATCTAGATGCTGAACAACTCACCTGCGAACCGGACGCTGTTGAAGAATGCAGCATCAGGACAGGACTAAGACTCATTAATCACCTGCTATATGCAAAAATAATATGCAACTTTGCTTGCTGAAAGTGAAAAGGACTTGAAACAGTTATCGATGAAGATCAAAGAGAATCACCTTTGGCATAGATTAATGCAAAGGGAAAATAAACTTTCTCACAATTCGACCTATAAACAACGCCATGATAACTGGAGACAAATGGAAGCTATGGAAGGTTTCATTTCCTCGGCTCCGTAATCAGCACTTATTGAAGTAGCAGGCGGTATATAAGTCAGTCTATGGCCCGGGACGAATCTGCTGAAAGGGAGCTTTTCCAACTGTTCAAAAGAAACAATGTCTCTACAGGAGTGTGGATAAGAGACAAAGCCAGCCACACATGGCACAGGTTTGGATTTCTGCTTTTTCTTTGACTTCTCATAGGACACCTTTTGATCTTTCAGATCAAGTATTTTAATCATACGTGACTAACTGAATAAACCCAAATTTGCAAAACATGGGTAAAAGAGCCAGTGAGAGTCCACGGCAGCCCACTAGACTGCCGTGCTCTGAAGCATGTGCTACTGCAGGTTCAGCGGCCGTCACGCAGTGCAACCACGTGTGAGTTTGGGTGTAGCATCGCCAAAGAGGGACATTGCTGAGGAAGTGATTAAAATATTGTTCCTCTTCTCAACTTCCTATCTTCTGATACTGGAACCCGAACAACTCACCACAACAGATTGAATGTAAATGCGGATAAGGGAATTCAGCTGCTTTCTATTAAGCACGTTGGCAAAAAAAACCCAACAAAACAACATGTTAATACCTTTTCTCACTCAATATATTTTTGTCAGAAATTGCAATTAAGCTTTCTAAAAGTATGTTATTTATGTTAACATGTAATAAGTTTATTAGTGTTACTTTTAATCGAATTAATGAATACATCTTTTTAAGATTTCTCAGTTTTACTTTCTAATACGATAAACATCAAGAGATGTATGCCCCAAAACAAAAAAGAATCTCTGTAGTCCTCAACAATTCCTGAGAACAAAAACAGTCCTGACATCAATACATCTGAGCCACTTCTCTTAAATATGACCTTATGGCCTTAGGATGTTGGCAATCACATTCCAACTCCTAGCCCCAATATAAAGGATCCCTGGAGACACTGTGGGTTAGGCAGTAGACCCCAACCACAAAGGTAGCAGTTTAAACCCACCTGAAGCCTGTAGGAGAAACAAGAAGACTTATAGTCTCAGAAACTCTATACAGGGTACCTATTCCTCGGGTTCAGCTCGGTAGCAGTGAGTGTAAGCCCAAATATCAGGCTCACCAAACCAAAACCAAACTCACTGCCATTGAGTGGACTTTGACTCATGGCAACCTCTAGTGCATGGTAAAACTGCCGCTGGGTTTCTGAGATGTGTCTCGCGTAGAATAGAAAGTCTCGTCTATCTTCTATCAGTAATGTTCAAGGTGGGAGTGTGAAATTAATAGGAAGGTTGTCATCTACTTGAGAATAACTGCTGGAAAACTGACATACAAATTCAAAATGGCCCATGCTCCCCTTGGCTAAAGTCAGACCCTTCCTAGAGACGTGTGTCTGGTTCTGAGATAACAAACGCAGAAGTTCCAGGAGATTCCAGAGATGGTTTGAAAGAGCAACAAAGGTGATCAAGAGTTAAAATGAACCCTGAGTGAAATCGGAGAGTATTTGGTTTATTGAATCGAATGTAAAGAGGGAACCTAATCATGCTTATCAGATAGATAAGAGTCTATTCAACAAAGCACATCAGCCAGCTGTTTGGTGTTTCCATGGACACAAGAGCAAGAGGAAGTAACTTAACCTGAAGGCTGGGAGATGTAGGCAGAGATTCTGGTGATATTGAGGGTCATTAAGCCTTTTAATGGACTTGTGAGGGGTGCCACTGATCGGAGAGTTGAAATGACTGAAGAGCTCTTCTGCTGAAGAATGGGGACGAAATAATGGCCACTGATTTTTCTAAATTGTTTGCATTAATTCCAAGAAACAGGCTCTTCAGAACTATACCATTTAGAATTTCAATTAAAATTGTATGTGTGCATAAACCATCATGAAAGGGTTTCAATTGTTCCTTTTTGCATAATATTGCCCTGTGCTCTGAAGAGATGATCTGTAAGGTTGCACTTAAGTAAATGAATTCATCATAGTAAATAAAATACTGCTGCTGGTTACCAAGAGATTTTAGTCTAATAGGCAAAAGGCCTAGAAGGACTGAAAATGCAATATCTGGAAGTGCAGCCAGTGCTGTCAATGATGCAATGCAGGTGAGACAGCTGGTCTTCTATCATTGACTGGACTGGATCCTCCAAATATATGTATCAACGTGGCTAAGCCGTGGTTTTAAGTGGCCATGATGTTGTTTGTAACGTAATGTAATGATGTAATTTGGCAGATAAGGAAGGGTGTGATATTTCCCTGTGAAGTAATCTGCTGTTAAGTATTCTCCTTTTTTAAAAAAAAATCATTTTATTGGGGGCTCGTACAATTCCTATCGCAATCCATATATTCATCCATTGTGTCAAGCACATATGTACATTTGCTGCCATCATAATTCTCAAAACATTTTCCTTCTACTTGAGCCCTTAATATCGACGGCTCATTTTCCCCCCTCCCTCCCCACTTACCCCACCCTCATGAACCCTTCATAATTCATAAATGATTATTATTTTGTCATATGTTACACTGTCTGATGATTCCCCCCGCCCTTTCTCTGCTGTCCATCCCCCAGGAAGGAGGCTATATGTAGATTCTTGTAGTCGGTTCCCCCTTTCTACCCCACATTCCCTCTACTCTCCAGGCATGGCCACTTCTCCTTTTGTGATGTGTTATAAATCCTGACCTCTATGCATTACTAGGCAGAATTAGGCTTTAGGTTTTTGTTATGTTAATGAAGCAATGCTCTTACTCAAGTCAAAGTCTTGATACACTATAAACTCAAACTCAGTTATTGAGTCAATAGGGACCCCTTATAGCAGAGTTGAACTGCCCCTAGGGGTGTCTTGGCTGTAAATTCTTCTGGGAACAAAATAATGACCACTAATTGAACTACTAAAATGGATTTGAACTGCTGACCTTGAAGTTAGCAGCCCAATGCATAATCCACTATCCCCCTCAGAGTATCTTTGATCCAATGCAGGGTGACTTTTATCTTACAAGAAAAGGGAAAGAGAAGCAAAACAGAACACAGAAGGAAGAGCCAGGATTGAGGCCCGTCCTTTGGACCCATGGTCCCGTTGCTGGCAACTTTCTAGATTCAGGAGAAAATTAATGCCGAGACACATGGATATCTCCAAAGAACACCAGACCCATAGATGTTGAAAGGACACAAGGGCCTTTCCACAGAACCAAAAGAGAGAGAAAAGTATTCCCTTAGAGCTGGCACCCTACGTGGACATCTAGCCTCCAGGATGTCTGCTGAAGTCAGCCACTGTGCTATTTCTATTATATCAGCGCTAGATAGCTAAGATATTACCCAAAGGAAGCCCCATTATATACCTTCCTTAGTAAGTTGGGGATGGAGCAGAGGTGTGATGCCTAAACTCCCCATCAGCCCCTTTTCTCCTTATTTACAGTCCCTGTGGGATAGTCCAGCATTAAGATATACTACTATAACATGGGATTTCAAAATGTTTGTGGGAAAATAGACTTAAACGATAATGAAAATTTTCTGTGAATTCTTTTTAGCCCCTTCATATGCAGTCTTGACATCTAGTGAAATGTTTCCCCACCCTTCTCCCACAGGAACGTTCTCCTAGCCCACTGCTTTCCTTATCAAGGGGACCAGTTCTCCTTCTCTGAGTACCGGGCTTCAGTTCAGTTCCCTTGTAGTCCATCGATTTATTCAACTAAGTCAATCACATTCTCCTTAAGGAGCCAGGAGCACTCAGTCCTATGAACTGTACCAGGTATGTGGCATCACTTTCTGAGTACACTTGACCCTGTATTCAGACACAGTCCACTCTAGTAGCACAGAGTATAATTGTGCTTCATAAATTTCTTTCTTCGTTTATATATATAGTTGCCTTTTAAATTCCTCTTTCTTTGCAGTAAATAGAAACACAGATATACAAATATTTCTTAAACCAATATATGCATATACATACACATATACATATGCATACACATATGCATATATATATATATATCCTTGGTTATATTCCCACTCTCTCTCCCACACTGGTTCAGTCTGTGTCTCTATCCATGCATCTACCTGTAGACCACAGTTAGTAGCGGAGTGTGTATATAACAGTTTTTACCTCTGGTGTCTATAACTCTAACAAACCTCCCAGTGTCTTTTCCTGCCTCCATCAATTTTTACCCACCTCCGTCTCATTGTATATTGCAATAACATTGTAAAATACAACCGTCTTCTGCTTCACCTAAGTTAACTTTTGTCTACACTCCAGCCAGTGACTCCTTCACCCTTCCCCTTCTGCCCATTATATTCATCAAAGGATGTTTCTTTTCAGGAGAAAACCTCTTCTTGACTGTTTGTAACAGTGGTCTTCTACATTATTTGTCCTTTTGTGATTGACTCATTACACTCAGCATAATTCCCTCCAGTTTCATGCTTGTCATGAGATGTTTCCGAGATGCATCATTATTCTTTAATGTTGCACAGCAAGTGTTCCAGTGTGTGCGTTTGTGTGCTGAATTGCATTCATCCCTTCTTTCAAGGCTTGGTGTTTGCCATTGAGAATGGTGCTGCCGTGATGGACACCCATCAGAGTCTTGATGGCTGAATTCTCAGAAGTAGTCCACCTCATATGTCTTCCAAGAGGCCTCGAGTGGACTCAAACTTCCACGCATGCATCAAGTTCAACTGTTATTATGTAGTGCCTAATCATGATCTATTTTAAATAGCCTATGAAGACTATCCAACTTACTGGTTAATAATAATGATACTGATCAAAAATGGTGGTGGTGACAATTATCAGTCTGTGTGTGTGTATGTGTGTGTGTGTGTGTGTGTGTGTACTTTCTGGCCTACACTGTTTGTCAAACTCCTAGAAGTACAATTCAGTAGAAGCTGTTTGTGCTTAAAAGAGTCAAAAATAATGTCAACGTCAGCCGAAAAATTGAGAATATTGATCTTGACCAACCGGTAGATGGGTTGATTGAAAAGTTAATTCTGTGATACAAGTTTTTATTCAGTCAATCTCTAGAATGTGCACCGGATATTATTTCTTTGACCTTTTAATATTTCCCTTGTTAGTGAGTATTCAAGCCTCCAGCATCCGATCACAACTCCCACCCTCCCCTCCTTGTCCCAACTCTAAAAAGGCAAGCAAATGTCTCACTATATTCACTGTGAGGAAGTTGCCTACAAGCTAATGAGCGGCAATAACCCTCAAGTTTCAGTGATTCTTTAGTTACATTTGTTTCTAATTTGCAACTCAGCATTCTCGAATTGCTTCTGTCACTCCTTACCCAAGGAAAAAAAGCAGCTCTTCCGGAAATGAAAGAAAAGTAAGGAAAAAAGCAATGAGTTGGGAAGGATGCAAGCTCTGGTTGTGTAAAGACTGAGCGGATGCTCTCATTACCCCAGTTTCCAGCCTACTGGCCTGTGGACTGAGCACTCCTTGGGTCACTCTCAGTTCTGGGCTGCCAGCTGGGCTCCTCGCTCCACCCCGTCAGCTGCTGAGCTCATTCCTATTCCTGAGACATTTTTTCATCTACTGAACAGAGTGCACGGCTGGGGAGCATTTTTAAATGTATAGCATTCTACACTGTCGGTATTTATTTATCTTGTAACAAGTAATTCATCAGTAATGTCAAAGGAAAAGTTCTTTGATCCCAAAGGATAAAATTGAACCTGCACAAATCAATCTTCATCCACTCTACTGTAATTATGGATTATTTACTCAGATCATCTCATCTCGTTGGCAGCTTGTAGCTAAGACGGCCATCACTAACAAATGAGAGAGCATACAGGTGATTTGTTCTTTCTCCAGGTTATTAGTTCTGTATGTGTTTAAACTTGTCCATTCCCGTAGCTTTCTTTGCTGGAGTACCAGGTCCTGAAAGGCTGGGATGTCTGGACTCAGTAAAGAAGTAATTTGCTTGCTTAAGTACCTATACCATCTCTACCACTACTCACACAAGCCTACACACTGTACCTTACATTTCTAAAAGGCAAATGATATTGAGCAAAATTGACTCTGGTTAAAATAGACTTGGATTCTCAACATACTGATTTTTAATAGAAACAATGATATGTAACTCTATTGCAGTACAGATCCCTGGGAGTGTAAGAGTTAGTCTGAGATCCACATGATAGGCAGTTCAAAGTCACCAGCTACTCTGTGAGAGAAAGACTGGGCTCGCTACTCCCGTAAACAGTTACAGTCTCAGAAACCCACAGGGGGTCACACGAGCCAATGGCGGTGAGTTTGCATTTGGTGGCATATGTGCTAGTCTGGTTTGACTAGAGAAACAAATACAGAGATACTCATATGTGTGTAAGAGAGCTTTATATCAAAGAGCAATTGTATATTGAGAAAACATCCCAGCCCAGACCAGATCAAGTCCATAAATCTGATATTAGCCCAGATGTCCAATATTAGTCCATAATTCCTCTTCAGACTCCAGTAGCGTATCCAATGATGCCGAATACAGGAAGATCACAGGCTAGTGAGTGCAAAATCTATGGATCCAATGGCAGTGGACGGATCTCCAGGGCTCTGGCTGCCATCAGTGTGCCTCCAAATGGCTTGTCAACAGGAAGGTGGCGCACAGTGAGAGTGTGACCCTCTTCCAGGGAGAAAGAGAGGATGTTCCCAGAATCCTCTTGAGAATTCCAAGCCCACCAGGAAGTGTCATCAGGCTCTGTTCTGTTTGACAGGCTAGACTCTACCCCTTCACTTTATTTATCAAGTTGAGACAAGATGATGTAACTGCCACAGTACATAAGAAATTACATCATATAAGTATATTACAGTATATAAGAAATGCATTAACTATCTGCTTACAAAGGAGATCCATTCATGTGTCTTTAAGAATTTGTAAGTCAGCCAGCATCAGCTGCTAATCACCAAGGTCAGCAGTTTGAAACCAAAGACGAGTCTTTCTGCTCTAGTAAAGATATACAGGCTCTGACACCCAGGAGAGAGTTCTACCTTGACCTATAGGGTCACCCTAAGTCGGAACCCATTCCATGGCAGTGAGTTTGTTTCCGTTTGTTTGTTTTGTTCTTTAAAGTCAGTCAGAAAAGGTGTATGTAGCTCTTTTGCAGCCTTACCTTAGTGCCAAAGGAGCCCCTGGTGGCGGAGTGGGCTCCACTTTCAGGTGCTATGGACAAAGCGAGGAGCGAGCAGCTCCCAGTTGCTCTGTGAGAAAGATGACGCTTCCCGTTCCGATAAAGATGTGCAGCCTCAGAAACCCAAAGGGCAGTTCGTTCTATGCTGTCCTATAAATTGGAACCCGCTTGATGACAGTGGGTTTGGGTTTGGCTAGAGAAGAAAGACTCAACGCCTTTTCAATTACTTAAGAGGTGCATGTGCTGCCTGTGATGCGGCAAGTCTGGGTTGGTTCAGAACTGTGAATTCGTCCTTGTCAATTCAGTCCTGAGGCAGCTCCAATAGGGTGGTGCCTCGCTCAAAGACGGTGGAATACCGCACTTATTTCCTTACAGGTAGCTCTCCACGTCCTGCCAATATTCCAGCCCCACACACAAGGCTCTTGAAGGACTCACTACGTCTCTGCCACGCTTCCTACTCCAGGGCTTTAATCGGGAATGATTTTTGTTCTGGGTACTATGACGAAACACCCAAATTTCGAAAATCCATGTGTTGCTTCCCTGGTCAAGCTAGAGCCTTTTGAATTAAAAGCGAAAGAGAAAGTCTGATGTTAGTGATGCACGGACTGCCTGTAGATGAGATTTCACCTGGTACACAGCTCAAAGCGGAACCCATTGCCATCGACTTCATTCCAACTCACTGTGACCCGATCGGAAAAAGAACTGTCCCGTTGGGTTTCCAATACATTAAATCTTCTCATAAAAGCCATTTTAAAAATCATTTTATTGGGGACTCATACAATTCTTATCACAATCCATACATCCATCCATTGTGTCAAGCACATTTGTACATATGTTGCCATCATCATTCTCAAAATATTTGCTTGCTATTTGAGTCCTTGGTATCAGCACCTCATTTTTCCCTCCCTCCCCGCTCCCCCTCCCCGATAAATCCTTTATAATTTATAAATGACTATTATTTTGCATATCTTACACCATCCAATGTCTCCCTTCACCCACTTCTCTGCTACCCATCCCCCAGGGAAGAGGTTATATATAGATCCTTGCGATCTGTTCCCCCTTTCTCCCTCACCCTCCCTCCACCCTCCTGGTATCGCCACTTTCTCCACTGGTCCATTTTAATGCATTCCTATATTGACAAATTTCCCAATCTTCCATTTATTCTTTGAGACTTCTACTATAAATCTCTCCTCATGAAATGGAGGTGAGGATTGCCTGTGGCAGCCACGACTACCTTATTAATGAATGCCTTGGCAAGAAATATTTGAATCATCTGTCCACACCGCTTTACTGCTAAAAAAATTAAAAGCAACTAAGCTGCCCTCTAATGGTTGTTACCTTAAAAGGTTTAAGGGTGCCCACATCAAGCTGTTGAACTCCTAAATAAGGGACACCAATCATCAAATATAAAGCACGAGACAGACCATAATCAAAACCCACAAGCTTTTCCAAAAGAAGCACCGTTATTGAGTTAATGCTAGAAATGTTACCTTTCTGCATATGCTTTTTGCTTCCTAAATTAGACAATGCTATATTGATGTTAATAGACCATGGAGCAATAGAGACCCTGCGTTAAATTATAATACAGAGCCTTCTCACGGAAAACAAAGGAGTCATTTTTCAGTCAGTGAGCAATGCCCAGAGTGTTCACTACTGGCCTTGAAGCTTACTGGTCATTCTCAGATTCATAGCTACACGCTTAGATAGACATAGATCTGGATATGAATAGGGACATGGATATGGGTACATGGATATATGAACACCGTTATGTATTATCTTTTAACGTTGTAAATTCGTTGGTCTAAGTCGCTTGGCCGGCTTTCTTTTTTTGCCATCCACACGTGACTCTGTGAAAAGTTAAATCCAGAATCTTCATTCAAGATTGACCACTTGTGCTTCTAGATTTCCTCCTTTCAGAACTGCATTTTAATTGACTCCATAAACTTCAAGGCTAAGCAAAGAAATCATTATGAGTTGACTGTGTTTTCTAAACCGGGAGCTTGACCTTTGATTACCCCTGAAGTCTGATGGGGGGGGGGGGGGAAGGAGGCATCTAATTATAGGCGAGGGAAAATAGGATGTCTTCTTGCACAGAGCCAAGGGAAGACCTGCATCTAAACTAGCTGATCAAGTCCCATAAATATTAATAACACTGTTTAACGTGACATGTGGGTCTATTGGCCACGCCTCAGTCAAAGCGGCTTCTATAGCCCAGCTGCTAGTTGCTGTCTCTGAGATCCATTTATAAATAATTAAAGTGTTTTGTGTGAAATTACCACTCTGTATATGAAAGAGATCCTTGTGTGAGTGCCCATCAGATAGGGAATCCCAAATTAAGGTTAGACTGAATATGGTGGGGTAGCTGACTGTACAACAGCAACCTCATATGTTGGTAAAGACAAGACTAATTCTGCTTCAATTGTCTCTTCAATTGTCACTCTTCCCAGAGTGAGTTATCTAGGTCAAAGCACTCGCTTCAACCCTAAGTTCTTGAATTTCCTTCTAGCTGGGAAAACCAGATAATTGCATAGAAAAAAGGAGCTCAGGAGAGGGAGAAGCAAAATGTCACAGTGTGAGAGCATTGCAACCATGGGTCTCAGGTGTGTGCTTAGAAAAAGTCGGCACACACAGCAACTGAATCCCTGATGCCATTACGCTCGTGAGGAACCACAAAGGTGAAAGCATTTGTGCAAGTGGTCCTGAGAAGGAGGGGAGGATTATAATCCCATCATTCCGGAAAGAATGGTTCTGGAGGGAAATATCCACATGAGAAACTCCTCCCTATCAGACTAGGCAGCTGTTTGTTTTGTTAATAATTTTATTCTAGGTTATAAGAAACAAAAAGGTGCATCTGGCTGACAAGTGCCAAATGTAGATAGAATGAACTTTCCCTTTACACATGACATAAGATTCCCACGCTTATCTCCTCAAAGCAGATTATACTAATTCTGAAGGGAAGTTCAGATCTGAATTTATTAGGAAATGGCTCATAACAAACATGCTTTTTAAAGATGCTGATGAAACGAATTTGAAGAGGTTGGTATAAGAATTGTTTTTCGTTTTGCTTTTTATTTTAACATGCTTTGGGTAAAAGTTTCCATAGCAAATTCGTTTTTGAATCCATGGATCCTAGGCAGATTATTCCATAAGGCTGGCTGCAATTCCACAATGCGTCAGCACTGTTCATGTCCTCCCTGGTTTTCCTGTTTCCATTAGATTGGTTTCCTGTCCCTCTCTGTCTTCCCATCTTCCGTTTGGGACACATATTAGTCTCAAGTAGTTGATTGCTCTTTTGGTATCATATATCGTTGATTGCCCAGAGGAACCCAAGCTTGATGGGTAATTTTCATTGCTTTCCGAGGGTTCCTCTCAAGTCTGTTATTTGGCTGGAAGGTGGCCTACAGGAGTGCCTTCCATTCCAAGGTAGAAGCAAGTCTCAGGGGATCCTCTCTGGCAGAGCTTTAAGTCTGGGCTTTGTGTTTCAAATTTGTTTTTGTTTTTCCTTAGTTACTTTTTTTTTTAACCCATTCTAACCAGAAGCTTTTTATTGTGGTCTTAGGGTGATCTGTGGTGGTAGGTAAGGCATGGGAGAGAGAGCCTGGTCTCAGAGTTAGAGGAGGTATATGTGGGTCATTAGCCCTTTGGACTATTTGCTGCTTTCAATCTTTTGATATTTTTCTTTCTCTTTTCCTCCAGTTGAGAAGAGACCAATAGTTTCTCCTTAGATGGCCTCTCTCAACTTTTTATAAACCCTGCATGCTACTCACCACACTGGGATGTAGAGTATTATGTTTAGGAACTGTGTTTGCCAACTAACCAAATGTCCTCTGAGTCCTTGGTCCTTAGCCTGCAAGATCCACGATTTATCCCTGCTGTGTAATTAGCTTCTTTATCCCCAAGATGTGGTCTACTATATATATGAGTATGCATGAAGCAAATATGTATGTTGAACTATTCACCACATTCCTAAATATGCATATGGGTGAACGATATGACTTCCCTCACCTATTCAACACATATATTTATTTGTGTATCTCCCAAAAAACCACACTCACAGCCATCGAGTCAATGCTGACTCATAGTCACTGACACCCTTGAGTTTCTGAGACTCACTTTCTGGTAGGAGAAAGCTCTGTCTTTCCCCCACTGAGCTCTTGGTGGTTCCCAAATGCAGCCCATGCGGATGGCAGCCCAACTCAGAACCCCTCCGCCAGCAGGGCTCCTCTCCTCACAGATGAGTGTTAGTTACCTGTTCTATTGCAGAACGGCATATGTTACAGCATTCCTTACAGGGATCCTTTGTTGTTTCAGACCTGTCAGTCAGTGGTGTCCATTGCCTTGCTCACGTTGGACTATCTTCCCCGGATGATTGTGGATGGCCTTTCCTTTCATTGGAACTAACTCGTGTCTGCTATCTAGTCTTCATTTCCCTCCCCTCCCTTCCTGGCAGCCATCACAGAATATTTGATCGGTTGGTTCATGTGTGTAAACCTATTCTCGAGTAGTGGTCTCACGCAGTATTGGGCATCCTGTGTTTGACTTACTTCACTCAGTGCGATGTGCCCAAGATTCCCTTAGTTGTGAAGTGTTATGAGCACTCATCATTCTTCTTCGTGTGGCGTAGCACTCTATTGCATGCACGAGCCATAAAGTGTTTCTCCAGTCATTGATTGAAGAACATGTAGACTATTTCCAACTCTTCTGCTATTGCAAATCACACTGCAAGGACCGTGGGTGTGCACATGTCTACTCACGTCACTACTTGTTATCTCTTCAGGAGATATACCCAGAATGGAGATTGCTGGAGCATATGGTATTTCTAAATCTAGGTTTTGAGGAAGTGCCATACTATTTTTCATTGTGATTGAACCATTTTGCAATCCCATCTGCAGTGTGTAAGATCCAACGTCCCTACAGTGTCACTCCTACTTGTCGATCTTGCCAGAAGTGAGATTGTAACTGTTTGTAGTTGCTTTTCTCTAATAGCTAATGATCACGAGCATCTTTTCATGTGTTTATTAGTTCCCTGAATTTCTCCTTCAGTGAACTGTCTGTCCACGGTCTTTAGCCATTAAATAGTATTTCTCGTCTTTTGTTGTCGATGTGTTGACGGTTTTGATACATTTTAAAGATGGGAGCTCTTTAAAAAATATGTCATAGTGAGCAACTTTCCCCTGGTCTGTAGGCTTTCTTTTTACTCTTTTGGTGAAGGTTTTGATGAGCATAGTGCTCCATTTTCAGGAGATCCCAGTTTTAGAACTTTCTTCTGCTATTACTGCATTTTTAAGCCGTGATTGATATTCTGCAATACATTAGGGTCTCTAGTGTTGACCGTATTTTTCCCTTTGTAATCTTTATATTTTGGAGTTTGACATATAGGTCTTTGATCCATTTTGAGTTAATTTTTGTGTACAGTACGAGGTGTGGGATTTAAATTTTTAAGTATTATATTTCACTATTTAAAAATATTCTGAAATAGGCTTTTATTTTTTTGGTGGGGGGGGCAGGGCTTCTTGAATATTTTCTTTTGTATTACATAAATATTTTTAGGATGCCACTTTTAATGTCTCTGATCATTTTTGGAACATTTTTTGGTGGATTGGCAGAAAGTTTATAAATTAATTTCCTATTCAACAATTATACATATTTTATTTAATGATATTGGTTACAGATAACTCATTCTTCAAAGTAAAAATATTTGCTTCAAAAGCACACATGTTTTCCAGAAATTGTTTACTGAGATACTTCCCCGTTTATAAGTGCAGTGCTAGTCATTAGAAGAGTTATAATGTCAAAGTATAAAAACATAGGCAAAGTTCTTCAAGCACCCAGAGATGCTCCAGAGTCATAAGTCCATGTTCTTACAATGATTTTTGGTCTTATAGAATTCAGAAGACATTTAGACCTATCTGCCCTACAGAGTCTACTCAATTCTACTGAATTATAAATATAGGAAATGCAATATATATATTTTTTCACATTTCTATAAAGAGAACCAAGACCCTAATGATCAAGGTTGAGCTCATAACACCTGGAGTTTTATACTAAGATAACAATTTAGGAAGCATCTTCTATAGTTTCTCAGAATAGAATGTGAGAAATTCCAAGAAGGAAGAGAAAGAGTTCAATTGTTCTGTTTAACCTCCAGAGCCTGTCCTGTCAAAGGAGAGACTTCTAACTGGACTGGGACATAAAGGAAAATGAGAAGGATGGCCAAGGCATATTTCTGGGATATTCAAAAATATTTCTGTATTACCTGAAACTACTAAAATAGGCTGGTGCTGAGACAGCTGCTATATTTGAAGCAAATCTCATTTGCATCATCAGCTCGCATACTTACTTTCAGCTGCGCTCTGATACTGAGCTAAACATTTGTGCTACCAAGCCTCTCCGTCAGCGTGTTCAGCCAGACTGTTTAGCTGACACATTTCTAGGTTTCTGCACGTCTCCATGTCCCATCAGAAAAAACCTGGGGGTGGCACACACTCTCTCTTTTTTTTCAGATGCAGCCTCTCTTGAGAATATGGGCTGCATCTTTGGTGGCATAACGTGGGAGGTGAGGGTGTTATATCCTCACAAGCAGCTGCTCCATACTTAGATAAATGTTATATCTGTCAGTGGTGTTGGCAGAGGAGAGAGAAAGACCTAGAAAATGATGGGCAGGAAAAGTTAGACAATAGAGAAAGTATCTTCCATCCATTGCCTCTTTTCTGAGAGCCTCCATGGATCCTGGATCTTCCATCGACAGATCGACCATCACGTGTGCTCTAGGGTGGTTTAGTACAGCGTTCTCTCCTCCAGGTTTGATTTGGAGCCTTGAGACCTTATGAGTAACTACAACCCATCTGCCAGTGGAGTGTTGTAGTTTGCTATGATGATGAATATATTTCTACTGAGTTTTGATCAGAGAGAGACTAGGAAGAAAGTCAGACAAGTGAAAATCCTATAGATCAGAATTCTCAAACCCACAATTGGTCAAGGTGATGGCAAAAGGCCATAACGTGTTTCTGTTGTGTTGTCACAAGGAGCTGGAGTTGATCCATAGAAGCTGACAACAACTTAGACACTATAGAGGCCACCACGATCAAAGAAGATACTCTCATTCTAATTACCACCACACTCAGATCCATGGCAGGAGACCATCAACCAATTCCCTTACACTGTCTCAAAGAAAATGAAGCTATATTGTGAAATGAAAACCTTAATCCCAATGCCATCAGGTTTATTCTGACTCATAGCAACCCTATAGAACAGACTAGAACTGCCTCTGTGGATTTTTGAGATTGCACGTCTTTACAAGAGTAGAAAGCCTCATCTGTCTCCCATGGAGTAGCTGGTGACTTCAAATAGTGAATCTTGTGGTTCATGGTCCAAGGCATAACTCAACCAGGGCTCCTCTGCAAACCCTGGGGGGGGGGGGGTTCTATATCACCTTTGTTCATGGTGAATCAAGGTAATAGCCAGCAGCATGAGATGATGTCACTGCAAAATACTACCTATCAATTTCAGTAACTCTACAGTTCCCTTCCCCTCCTATATGGAGCTAAAAGCTCATTTGAAGTGGCAAGATTTTCCAGACAAAAGTTCATTCTGGCCTGGAGGAGCTGAGCAGCAAAAAAATGTCATTGAAGCATTATCATACAACCCTTTCAAATGTCCACATTCATTTACACTGTCCATGGTTTGTACATAACTGATTGGGGAATATTTGGAGACAACTCTGAAATAATAATGAGCCAGACACTGTCAAAGTGGATACCTGTCTCCCCCTTCATGTCTTTCTAGATCAACTAGCTTTCATGCTTCAAGCAGATCTGGCTCTCCACTCCTTTGAGATGTTTTGAGAACACAGACTAAGTCTTTAGCCTGTGTGTGTGTCGCCAGTAGCCAGCATCAGGCCATGTTGTTGCTCAGCATCTCCAGACCAAAATGAGCATCTTTTGTCTGGAACATTTTGACACTTCCACCAAGTTCATGGCTTTATTTAAAAAGAAGAAAAGGTAATTGTGGGATTCGATAAATTGATAGGTAGTATTTTACAGTGACATCATCTTCTGCTGCTGGATGTCATCAAGTCAATTGTCCACTCATGGTGACCCAATGTGACCGAGTAGCATTGTCCCCATTGGGCATTCTTGCCGATAATCTTCATGGAAGCAGAGTGCTGAGTATTTCCCCTGCAGAGTAGGGTTTGAAACAATGCCCTTTCAGGGATCAGACAGAACCTAACTGGTGTGCGCTGGCACATAGCAGCTTTTCTATAAGTTTCTATTGATATGAGTTAACACCAAATTTTCTATATTAGGTGGCTGCTGCTACAAATCATCAAGTAATAATAATTGAAATAAATTTAAAATAGTTATGTCTTCATGCTAACAACGAAGAAAACCGTAGAAAATTCAAAGTTTTATTGGTCTCAAGCAAAGGAAAATTTCAAGTCATTTTTAGATTCTTTCTTAATGGAAAAGGGATTTCTAAATTATTGGAGAATAACAATCTTTGTTAGGCTGGATTGTCTAGAGAAACAAATCCAGTGTTCTCGTTCTCTCTCTCTCTCTCTCTCGTCATCTATCTATCTATCTATCTATCTATCTATCTATCTATCTATCTATCATCTATCTATCTAACTTGATTAAAGCTTTATATATTTGGAATCACTTTAATCAAGAAATAATGATATATCAAGAAGGAGTCCAATTCCGGTACATGGATCAGCTGCTAGCTAAGGCCCTCATCTTGCAGAGCTGCAGGCTGGCAAGGCAGAAAAGTGAAGCGGGCAGCAGGCAGAGTGGAGACTAGGGTGAAGAGTCTTGTGGATCCAAGGTCAGTGGAAGCCTGGCAGGGTGCCAACAGCTCTGAGGGCCCGGAGCCCATTTGGGGTCAACCCTGGAGGCAGAAATAGAGACCCGGTGACATCCCAGCACAGAGCAAGATAAAGTGGCAGCGAGAGAAGCAGTTCCTAGAGTCCCCCACTGTCAGAAAAGGCCACACCCCCAAGTCAATGTCATCAAGTTACAATTTAATTGTCAAGTTTGACTCCACCCACAGCCAGTGTCAAGTTGACGTAAAATCATCCCGCTACCACACAAGTTATATTAAAAAAAAGAAAGAAGGAAAAAATTTGAATCTATTTGTTGAGTTTCGGAATGCATAATTTGCTCTGACATGCACAGTACGGCCCCTGCATTACCTACCCAGGATGGCATATGCCCACAGGAAGAGCTCAGCAATCCTCTAGCTATACATAAACTCAGTCTCAACAAGTTAAAAAATGTCACGATCCTTTAAAAATAGGCTAGATACACGTTTGTTATGAATACATATATGAGCAGCAGAATATTTTCCTGCACCCTTCGATGATGAAATCCATACAACCAAAGAATTTCACTGCAATTAAATGAGCGATTGTCTTTTTAAAATATTTGTTTAAATTAAGGCACTGTGTGTGATATTGTTGTTGCCTGGTCCTTTGAGTTCATTCCTACTCCCGGTGACTCCGAGTGGACCCAGTGTAGACAACAGAACTCTGCTGTGGGATTTTCAAGACCGGGAGCTTTCAGAACTATATCGCCAGACGGAGCTTCCAAAGAACCGCTGAGCGGTTTTCAGCTGCCAACACTTGGGAGAGAAGCCAAGTACTTAACCACGTGTGCCACCCAGGGAGACTCTATAGCCAATCATTAGTTTATCAGTTTATTTTAAGGTTTTAAATGTTTAATGGTACTTATCCTTTCCTGAATTCTTCAAGTTGGCAAGACAATGATTGAAAATGTCAACTGTCTAAAAATGAGAAAATTCTTCTAAGCCTCAGTTTCCTGATATGTAAATAAGAGGAGTAGAATTGATCACAAAGTACACTTAAGTGGCTTAAAGGCAATCAACATGTCAGAAATATTAAAGACTTAATTAAACAGAAATTCTGCTTACTTGCTTTCTTCCATCAAAACATGGAAATTGATATAATTCATAAAATAAAATTTTGTTATGTTTTCAGAGAAGGTTTGTACAGCTAATTTCAAAATGCTGTAAATGGACTAAGCATCAGGCTTTAACCCAGTGTGGCCTAAGGTACGAACTCCTGTGTCCTCACTTGAAGGTTGCGGTTTAGAACCTCAGGTGATTCAAGTCCACGTTGCAAAGTAGAACTGAAAAACAGCTTCCACTGTGCAGAAGAAAGTCTCTGTAGCACAGATCATTGAAGAGCAATATTTTTTAAGTTACATAAAAAGACATTTTCAGACCTCTAATTGCTCCAAATTTATCTGTTAAAGAGTCCTTCTGTTCCATTTTTAACCCCTCTCTGACATCAGGAACTAATGCTGCAGTTGAACTGTATCCTCATTGATCCCAATTGTAAATCGTTAAAAGAGCTGGTTTTGCTCTTCATTGCGATTGGACCATTTCCCTCCTCCTCGCTCTGGTGCCTGCAGACATGCACTGAGCAACCGAGAGCGAGCTCTTTGACCCACAGCTAGAGGCAGTGATGGCATTCGCTGCTGATAGACCACTGTACTCTTTTTTCACAGATTCAAAATAAGGCTATACATTCAGATATCTCTATTTTTAAAACTCATTTCCCCTTTTTGTTATTTTTGGTAAATTCAAGATAATAATTAAATTTAGTTCACCCACACCTATTTATAATGGACATAAGAGAATCAAGGGATTTTAGATTTGTCTGACCACTGATGGGAACTAAATCTTGCTCTTCAGCAATAATAAATAAGTTATATCAAGGAAAATGTATAGAGTTATGCATTAAAACAATTCTAAAGCATGTTAATACTTATAATCTTAGATCAAATCTTCACTCCAAACCTGACATCAGGGCGAAAAATAACAGAATACCACTAACCAGCAGAGGACCTTATTGCTGGATTTCACAGATTTATTTGGGAAGTGTCGCATATTTGTTGTCGTTAAGCACAAGTATATATTCTGTTTCACATAGCCTTCAGTAAAACTTGGCTTTTAAATCTGAAAAATATGTGTTTTTTCACTTGTGTGGGGTTTTTTGTTTTGTTTTGTTAGATTACAAGCTAATTTAGGCTTTATCAAGACCCATCTCTCCTGCTTTAAAATTTGTTTTGTAGAGAGCGAAACTCTGCACCCTACCTGCAGACTTGAATTGGAGAGAGCACCATCTTTTAACCTCTGCATCACCATTTCTAGTCTCTGCTTTATTTGCTCTAAGTTTTAGTTTCATCATTAGATATAGATAAAATAATTTATAAACCTATAAAGTTCAAAATGAATGAGCTTTCAGGTACCTTTGAGAAACTCTAGTGGCACAGTGAGCTAAGACTTGGGCTGTTAACCCAATTGGATGTAAATTCACCAGACACTGGTTGGAAGAGAGATGAGGCTGTCTACTTCTATCAAGCGTACAGTAATCAACACTTGACGGAGCTCCACCTGCCTTGTCCTCTAGGGTTACGGTGCGTTGAAATCAACTGAATGGCAGTGAGTTCGTCCTTTAGTTTTTCTAAGTCCTCCTGTGTATGCCATTTCTAAGACTGTCAGAAAATACCAAGTTATGCATACTCATCATGAGTATACGTTTGAATGAATATAGTAAGGTACTGGTGGAAACAACAAAAACAGAAAACAGTCTGTTGTTTCAAGTTGTTTTGCTTCCTGGAGGCCCCATATGTGTCAGAGAAGAACAGACACTGCTCCCTACGGTGTTCACGCTGTGATCCTTTGGAAGGGAGTCTCTTGGCCTTGCTGTATACATGGACCCTTTTAAAAGAAAAAAGAATATACGTTGAGGCAAAGTACTTCAGCCAGTGGCTCCACCTACCTTTCTCACAGCATCTTCTTGAGTCTTTTCAATATCTCTAGTTGCATTTCTCCTAAATACCTAACAGTTGCATGTTCACCCCACTATAATTCTTTTTGCTCCCCAGGAAAATGGGTCAAGTACAATATTCTTGGAGGGTTCTTGTGGAGAATGACAAGCCCATTTGATTGTTGTTGATGATCACAATTTTTCCTATTTTTTGTTACCTTTCTTTAAAATAAGGATTTCAGGCTCAATGGTCTTGAGAGGACATTTCTCCGTAAAGACCTATTTAGCTTTCATGAAAATTTTTCATATGGGTTTTCATAGGTGCCAATGAAAATATTAAAGGTGCTGAATATGTTCATGGAGCAGATTGATATTTTTTTCATGCAATAATGTTAATGTGCTCTGCCCTCTGCAGCAGTACCATAATTAAAACTGTTGGCATTTCCATTTTAAACCTAGTCATAAAAAACCCCTCTGAGCAATAATGTGTCATTCCAGGACTCAAACCAGCAGTCTCCACCATTTAGGGGAAATATTTGAGAATATTCTAGCAGGGGGGGTCACGTTATAATAAGGTAAAACATTTAGCAGATTTTTTCCTTTATTTCACCCTTGATACTTCTTTACCCTCTGGAAACCAATTTTGATCTAATGTGTGATGTTCATAAATAAGACAGCCACGTAGCATGAGTACTGCATTCCTGCTCCAGTTAAGACAGAGAATGTGACTTATTATATACTATTGTTTTCAATTTCTAATATCTGGAACTTAAGTAATTGAGGAAGTCGTTGCTTAAAAAATGAAAGAAAGGCAGTAAGATAACACATATGGGGGGGCTTCATGAGCAAAGTCCAAGGCAAACCAAACAGCCATGGAGCCAATGCTGGCTCACAGAGACCATGCCGGGTAGGGGAGAACTGCCTCTGTACATTCCTGAGACTGGAACTCTTTATGGGGGTAAAAATCTCTTTCATGACCCCTCAATTCAATTTCCCCATAAACTTTTTGAAGCCCTCTTGTACAAGGATTGAGATAAAAGTGGGTGTTTTACAATGAGAAAATTAATCATAACCAGTTACAAATTTTGAAAGGGTTGGAAAAGCTGACAAACATTGCAAACTTTGTTTTTTTAAATAGTTCTTATAAATTAACTGCTTGTTTCAACTCTATAATGTTTTTTTTCTTACACATGTTAGTTGCATATTCTTTGATCCCTTTATAATGATAAATATTTTAAAATTATTTCCTAGGGAGAGAATTTAGTCAGTCTCTCTACCACCACAAAACACTGTGAAATTTTTTCTGTAGAAAAGGAGATAGTAAAAAATTTAGGTTTTGTAAGCCATAAGGTTTCTGTTACAAAAATTCAACTGAAACTCAATTATATGACCATAGATAATATGTGAATGGATTAGCACGGCTGCAGTCCAATAAAATGTATTTATGAGCCCTAAATGTTGAAGTGCTTGTAACTTTCACATATCATAAAATATATTTCTTTGTTTTTGCTTTTAAATCATTTAAAACTGTAAGAACTATTATTTGACTCCTGGGCCATACAGAAACATGAAAAGCGATTTACTGGTCTTTGCTCTACCCAGGTTGACAGAATTTTTTTTATTATAATGGATAATTTTAAGTTATTTATTGCTTCATAATTCATTGTATATTTGTATTTATGATTGCTATTAAACATTGTTAAGTCCTAACAAATTCCTATTTACTTATGAGCATTTCAAGATGGTTTTCAGTTTGCTACAATGAAGAATCTTATGGTTTCTTTAAATGGAGGACATTCACTAACCACTTGTCATTGACAACTTCAATGTACAGGTATAATATTAAGTTTGTTTTAGGCTTCCATCTCAAATATAACTTAAGGAGAACATTTATTAAGTCTTCAAAGAGAAAGGCACAAAGATACTTAAGTACAGCACTAGGAGTAAGTGGTCTCTGGTTGACTTCCAGCTGTTAAACTTTTCCCTTGGGAGATTCGGAGGGCTATGCTGACAATGAAAACCCAAAATTGATTTATACAGTCTCCACTGGGGATTAGGAGGCCTGGTGGCATCATGGTTACACTTTGGGCTGTTAACTGCACATTTTGCAGTTCAAAACCACCAGCTACTCCTTCACAGAAAGATCAGGCTTTCTAAGCTGGTAAAAAGTTACCTTCTCAGAAACTCATGGGGCAGTTCTACCCTGTCCTATAGGGTCTAGGATCACTATCAGTTGGCATTGGCTCGACAACCAAATGCATTTGATATTTACTTGTTTGTTTATTGGTTTGCCACAGATTAAGCTCCCACTGTATTCCTTCTGACCATTAAGTAAGGATAAGATCAGCCTTGCCCACAGGAAGAGTGCATAGGAAAGTAGATTATTTCCATACCTTTCCAGGTCAAAGACCTAGAGTCAGCGAACAACAACAACAACACACAAGGTTTCCATTCAGCATACCCTAAACTGAAAGAACTCAAGAAGATATTCAAGCTTCGAGTTGCAATATGGAAATACTATACGGGCAACATATTAAATGATGCAGGAAGTATCAAAAGAAGATGAGAAGACTATTCAGACTCACTGTACCAAAAAGAATGAGTCTGCAGTCCACCACTTCAGGAGGTAACATATGAGCAAGGTCCAATGATGCTGAAGGAAGAAGTTTAAGTTACACTGAAAGAAGTAGCCAAATCCAAGACTCCAGGAATTGATGGGTTATTAATTGAGGCATTTCAACCAGCTGATGAAGCACTAAAAGTACTTATCTAATCCAGGAAATTTGGAAGACAGCTACTTGTCCAACTGACTGGAAGAGATCCATAATTGTACTGATTCCAAAGACAGGGAAAAAACGGAATGTTCCAATTATAGCACCATAGCATATACAAGTAAAATTTTGCTGAAGATAATCCAACAATGGTTGCTGGAGTACATTGACCAAACACAGTCTGAGGTTCAGGCTGGATTCTGAAGAAGATGTGGAACAAGGGAAAGTTGTCAGATAGATATTAGCTGAAAGCAGAAAATACCAGAAAAATGTTCACTTCTGTTTTATTGACTATGTCAAAGCATTTGACTGCGTAGATAATTTAAAACTATGGCTTTTGAGAAGAGCAGGAATTCTAGAACACTTCCTTGTGCTCATGTAGAATTTGTATATGAATCAGGAGGCAGTTTTGCAAAGTGAACAAGGGATTGCTCCCTGGATTAAAATTAGGAGGTATGCATATGGACTGTGTCTTCTCACTGTACCTTTTCAATCTGTATGCTGAGCAAATCATCAGGGAAAGTGGGATATATGAAGAAGAATGAAGCATTAGGATTGGGAGAAAGTGTATTACCACCTTACAATATGCACGTGACACAACTTTGCTTTCTCAGGAGGACTTGCACACTTGCTGATGAAGATCAAGGATTACAGCTTTCAATATGGATTACAATTCCAAGTAAAGAAGACCAAAATCCTCACAACTGGATCTCTAGGCAACATCATGATCAAGGGGAAAAGATTGAAGTTGTCAAGGATTTTGTTGCACTTGGATCCACAACCAATGCTATGAAGGCAGCAGTTCAGAGATCAAGAGCAGAGTTGCACAGGGTAAACCTGCTGCACAAGACGTCTTCAGAGTATTAAAAAAACAAGGTTGTTACTTTGAGGACTAAGATCCCTGACTCAAGCCATGATAGTTACAATTGCTTCCTTTGCATGTGAAAATTGGATATTGAATAAGGAAAATCAAAGAATCTGTGCATTTAAATTGTGATGCTGGAGAAGAATATTGATATTGCTATGAACAAAAAGGACAAACCTATTTGTCATGGAAAATGTAAGGACAGCACGCTCCTTAAAGGCAAGGATGGCAAGACTTCATCTTAGATACTCTGAACATGTTGTCGGGGGAAACCAGTCCCTGGAGAAGGTACCTGTTTGGTAGAGTAGAAGGACCCTAGACCAATCTTAGAGCTCTTTTGTCTAACATGACCCAGTCCCATTCCAAATTCTGTAGTCCCACCAATAATTGGGATATACTGATGTACCATCAATCGTGATTTTATGGCAGTCTCCTTTGTCCTTCCATGTCCTCATAAAAGCTCTGTATCTAAGCTACCCTGGGATACCAGTATGACCTTGTACTGGGGCCCTCCCTCATCTGGAGGATGTGTCTCTGTTGACACAGTGGTTATGAGTTGGGTTTCAATCCACAAGGTCAATACTTTGAAGCCACCAGCTGCTCCCAGGGAGGAGGGCAGGATTTTCCACTCCTGCGAGCACTACTATCCTTGTACGTACTGCTGTCTTGGAAACTCACAAAGGCAGCTCTACACCTGCCTTATAGGTTACTATGAGTTGGCATACACTAGATAACAGTGAGTTTAATTTGAATATTGTCCTGTTTAAGACAGTGAGTATTCTTAAATTATATGAGATCCAGGTCTCTCTCGTACTCTAAGGGAGGACTGTCAGCTGAGCTATCACCTGCCACACATCTACTGCATCCTCTTGTTGCTTGTACTCCAGGACTGACCAGAGTTGAACAATAAATAGGTGGGAAGTCCAGAAAGAGCCAATGAGAACATATGAAACTGTTTACAAATGACATAAAAGGTACTTTCTTGTTGTTTAACACAGAAAGAACAGTCATCATTTCATTTCATTCGAAAAAGAACCAATTAGAAATGTCTTCTTCTGAGATTTTAAATATAATGTGTATGGTTGGACCCTGTATTTGACACAGCCTAATTATAAATTCCAGTTTAATTATGGGATTGTATATATGTACTTATTCTAGGAACTATAAGGAATATATATTATTAAATAGCATAAAAATCTAAACGGCTGTATTTATTTTTAAATAAAAAAAGAAATTCATGTAGTCTCTCGAATAGTAAAAGAACACTCAGTGGTCATTCACTAGCATACAATAGCAGAGCCGATTCAGACTTAAAAATAGTTATAGTCAGCTCACTGGCGCTCTCCTTCCCTTTCACTGGCGCCAAGGGAGGAGGAAAGCGATAGGAGGCGAGACTCAGGTCTGCGTATTCCCATGCCTTAGAAAACAACCCCTATGCTCTCTAAGATTTCCATCACAGTCCTTTTGTGTAAATAGAGTCCTTGGAAGGTTGGTTAATCTTCAGCTCTAGCATCGCACTATCCTTTCTCCCTGGGCTTCCTTTGGCCTTCAGCTCTTTACAAGACAGTTAGGGTTCTAAATCAGGAAATTTTGTGCATCCATTGTTTTTCTAATATAAGCATAATAGCATTTTTTGTGGGGGAGGGGGTGTTCATACCGGGATTATCCTAGTAAAGGATAATTAAATATGTTATAGATTGATTTGTGTCTTCCGAGATATGGGTTGTAGATCTAACCTCTATGCTTGTGGTTAAATCCGTTTGGATGAGTTTTATGTTAACGAGGCAAACTTAATGTAGGGTGTGCTTGAGTTAAATTCTTCTAGGAGATAAAGATAAGGATTGGGTGAGCAAAGATGGCATAATAGTGATGCCAAGTTACAGGAGATCACCCAGGAGCAGAAACTCAAGAGACAAGGACCTTCCTCCAGAATGTACACGGCGAGAACGCCTTCCCCTCAACCTTCCTCAGGCTGCAACCCTTTCATTCAGTTCCTCAGGTTGTGGTGACCCCCCAACTATAAAATTATTTTCATTGCTACTTCTTAACTGTAATTTTGCTACTGTTATGCATCGTAAAGCAAATATATGATATGCAGGATGTATTTCCATTGTCCCAAATTGACCATAATTAAAGCATAGTGCTTGATCACAAAACAATATATAATTATATATTGTGAAACATGTATGTGTTTTCCAATGGTCTTAGGCGACCCCTGTGAAAGAGTCGTTGAACCCCCAAGGGGTCGCGACCCACAGGTTGAGAACCACTGACCTGGAGCCAGCACCCTGAGTTCAGACTGCTCATCTCCTAAAGCGTGAGAAAATAAAATCCTGCTTGTTATAGGCTTCTAGTTCTGACATTGGTTTGAGCAGTGCTCAATAACTACAACATAATTTGTTATCAGCAGAGGGGCATTTAACAGATACCTAAAATGTGGAAGCAGTTTTAGGACTGGGTAACTGGTAGAGACAGGAAGAGTTTTATATTACCTAATAGCAAGAGCCTAGAGTGCCTCGAATAAACTGTTGATAGAAACATGAACTTCAAGGCAATTATAGTGAGGGCAAAGCAAGAAGTAACTAAAACTATAGAAAAATTATAATTCTTGAGAAAACATGCTGCTGTAAATTGGGCCAATAAAGGTGCATTTGTTGAAGATTTAAAAGAAGATGGTGTACATGGGATTGGACAGTGGATAAAGAGTGATACTTTTTATGCAGTGGCAAAGAATCTGTCTGAAGTGTATTCAAAGGTTTGGTGGAAGGAAAAACGTGTACGTTATGAACTTGATTATTTGCCTGACAAGATTTCTAAACAAGATCTTGCAGGGATTAGGTGTCTTTTGCTTGACCCATACAGCAAAACATTAGCAAAAGAGCTGGGTTTAGCAATTCACTGTGCAGCACGACAATAGAACTTAGAGACGTGGAATGTTTCAGTGTACAAACTAAATATACGTGCCCCAAAAGGTTCACCCAGGATGTCACTCCCTAATGTCATGTTAAAGAGATACCGTCTGTGATGGATGGATCTACCCACTGCTAACAACAGAAAATCCATCAGGTTAGACGGAAGAGGACAGAGTAAAAAAAAAAAAAACTAAACGAAATAAAACGTTCTTTAAAAAAAGAAAGAACGCATTCTATTTCTTGGAATTTTAGAGACAGGAAACATGCCAAAGTAGCTACGTCAGTTGCCCTCCCAGCAAAGAAAGGGGCCCGGGGATCAGCAGAACTCTTTGTAGGATCGCAGGAAACAGGTCCTGCTGAACGTCAAAGGATAGGACCAAGCTCTCCTGGACCTCCAAGGGTGGGTCCACAATGTCCTCAACTATAAAACTGGGCCTTTTGGTTCCAGAACACGGGCTGCCCGTCAAGTGTGTCATTGAGGTGGCGCAAATATCCAAGGCTGAAGGAGCGGGGCTATGCCCAAAGGATGGAAGATTGGGCTGAGGAGTGGGGTGCCCAATCAGAAGGACTGCTGTGAAAACCGGGCCCCTCAAAACCACAGGAGCAGTCGCACGCCCAGTAGGCCTAATGGGCAGAGTGGAAGCCCGTGGCTGAGAAGTCTTCCTCCAAACTCCGCAAAGCACAGCCAGCACTCAGGATGTGGAGGCAGGGTCATTCATTGCCCAGGTGGTCTCAGAACACAGAGGACCATGTTCACACCTTCAAAGCAAACACAAATCATGCTTGCCGTATTTCAGACTTGTTCGGTGTCTTTTATCCCATCTTTCCCTTGAATTTCTCTCTGTGATAAGGGAAGAGTCTGCCTGGACTCCTCAGAAACAGAGTTGTAATCTAAGTTTCACAGGTTTACAGTTGAAGAGCAGTTTTGCTCTGGGAGGGACTGTGTCCAATGGCCTGCCCATATTTAATTTAGATGCTTCAGAAGATGAAATTTTGGATTTGGAATTGACTAAAAACTGACATAATGCTGTGATGGGGATGAATGTGCTTTCTATGTAGTAGCATAGATGTGAATTTTGGGGGCTCAAAATGTAAAATATTATGGATTGAATTGTCCTTGCTGAAAGTAATGTCATAAATTCTAACCCTTCTACTTCCGGTTATAATCCCATTTGGAAATGAGTTTTCCTTTACGTTCATGAGGCAGGAATAGTGTAGGGTATGCCTTGAGTTAACTTCTTGCAAGAGGTAAAGCTACTAGGTTAAGCAAGCAAAGCGGGAGGAAGAAAGCGGCCAAGTCATGTGAAGCTCCTGCAGGAGCAGAAAGTCAAGCGGAGAAGGATCTTCTCATAGACCCGTCCATGAGAAAACCCTCCGCTGGAGCTGGCACTCTGAGCTGAGGGGACTTCTGGCCTCCAAAACGATGAGAAACAGACTTCTGTTTGCCAAAGTCATCCATTGGTGCTATTTCTACTTAGACCAGGTCCAGATAACTAAGACTAACTCCACCGAATGACTGCTTTTTAAAAGCCTCGGGCGTTATAGTAATACAGCAACTGAACAGCTACATTGAATCGTATTAAACTAAATACTGTACTTAATTCTTAAATATGTGCCTATAGTTTTGCCTGCCTTTAAAAAATGAGAATGAATCCAGCATAGAACATATGAATAGCAAAAGGGATAAAGAGAAAGAGAGAGAGCTTAAAATAATAGAAATAGTATTCACTTCACACAGAAATGTGGGGTTTTATTTGTTTGTTTGTTTGCTTGTTAATACTATTCATTTTGGTTTCTTTAATTTACAAGCTGGCTGCAGCACTTAAACTATAAAATATTATGAAAACTTTACACTCAATGTAGTAATGAAACTCTTTCTTTTCCAGAGAGAGGGACCAGACCCAACCTAGTACACCATGCCTGGAGGGCAACATACCGGCCTGAAGCAGTAAATGAGCGAAGAGGTCTGTGGATCTGGGCCGTTATCCCAGCTATGTTGACCCAGCTTTCAGGATGACATTCCTACTTGAAACAGCCAATGTACAGAGAGGACCATAGGGTCAGCCTGCCTACAGACACAATGTCCCCTGACTGCCTTACTGACCCACACACTATGGGGGACAGCACTGTAGACAGAGTTCAGAATTGTGCCTCGTCTGATCACATCAGGGCATAACAGGAAGGGAGCGCAACAGAGCAGCAAAGGGAGCAAACAACACAGTCCCAGAGGAATTCTGAAAATAGACTTCAGACTCAGGGGTGAGGGGTGGGGGTGCAGGTGGGGGCTTGGCACTGTATTAGATCCATTCAGAAAATATTCCTAAAAGTCAGCAGTCAGACCCAGAACTATTCATAGGCTTTGTTGTTGTTGTTGTTCCAGGAGGACAGGGGAGAGGAGAGGTGGGGAAAGGATGTGGGGGAGCCAACAAACCCAGGGACAAAGGAAAAAAACAAGAGATCTAAAATTGATAGCAAGGAGGGCAGAGAATGCCTGGTAGGGTTCAATCAAGTGCAATGGAGCCGAGAGAAAGTACCGAGAGCAGAATGAAGGTTGAACATGACGGTGGGACAGGAGGAAAGGAAAAGGAAGTAGAAGAAAAAAACAAGGAGGCAAAAGACATTTATAGAGGTATAAACATAGGCATATATGTGTAAATATATTAATATATAACATGTAAATATATTAATATATGACAATATAGATATAAGCTTATATACATATATTTATAAGTTAAGTATTAAAGTAGCAGATGGACATTGGGCCTCTACTCAAGTCTTTCCTCAATGCAAGAATACTTTGTTCTAGTAATCTGAAATTCCATGATACATACCTAACCAAAATGATTGCTGAAGACAAAACAGGTGCATAAGCTAATGTGGTGAAGAAAGTTGATGGTGCCCCGCTATTATAAGATATAATGTCTGGGGTCTTAAAGGCTTGACGTTAAAAAAGCAGCCATCTAGCACGGAAGCAACAAAACCCTCATGGAAGAAGAACACTAACCCATGTTATCACAAGCTGTCTACAGGGTCATGTATCAGGCATCAGAACCATTTTGATGTGAACGAGGTGGGGGGTTGGAATAGAGACTCAAAGTCCGTCTGCAGACAATTGGACATCCCTTCACAGAAGAGTCACAAGGAAGGGATGAGCTAGTGTATTAGACAGAGTTCTCTAGAGAAACAAAATACAGAATGCTAATGATTTTATATACATTTATACAGATAGATATATAACATAAGAAATAAACAGTTAATTAAATTGTAAAGCATACAAATGGCTTAGTGCAACTTACTCATGTGAGACAGGTAGTTGGATAGTCCTCTGTAGAGCAGTTCAGGCTATCTGGGCACAGGCAGCAAACAGCAAGGCAGGTCACCAACAGTCAGCCAGATGACAGGATCCGACAACTCCCAGCTCAACAGATGTATATTCCAATAGTGTGGCAAAGCAGGTCTTGAAGGAACCTCAAATTACAGCGACACAGTCCATGGGTTAGGTGTCCCACAGGTAGTGTAGCTTGCAAATTGAGGCACAGAACAAGTAAGGCAGCCGCACACTGGTCCGATGATCAAGAAATGCGAGGTTCGCCAAGCCATTTATCTCTCGGTCCTTCAATTGATCCCACATGTGTTTATCGACCAGACTGGCACAATAAACTAACTACCTCAGCCAGCCAGGGTGCAGTATAGCACTGACAAAACACCACATTCCTCTAGTTCTTTAATGCTTCCTCCCCCTACTATCATGACCCCAGTTCTATCTTTCAAATCTGGATAGACTAGAGCATGTACACTGGTACACTTAAGACCTCTCGACACACAGAATCCAGGACTGATAAACCCTTCAGGACCAATAATGAGAGTTAGCAATACCATGAGGGTAGGGGAAAGAGGGGGAAAGAAGGTGAAAGGGGGAACCAATTGCAATGATTGACGTACACCCCACCTCACCCCAGGGAGGCGAACTTCAGAAACATGGATGAAGAGAGACAGCAGACGTTGTAAAATATGAAAATTAAAATAATTTATAAATTATCAAGGGTTCATAATGGTGGGAGGGGAGAGGAGGGAGGCGGGGGAAGTAGAGCTGATAACCAAAGGTTCAAGTAGAAAGAAAATATTTTGGAAATGATGATGGCAACATATGTACAAATGTCCTTGACACAATTGGTGTATAGCTTGTGATAAGAGCTGTAAGAGCCGTCAATAAAATGATTAAAATAAAAACAATACAAAAGGAAACTATCCCTTTCTCTTCCCTTTTACCAAGTATCCTCGCTTGTGTGCACTTGTACCTTGTAGCCATTAACAGCAAGATTAGAGACATGATTTAATTGAGACCTGAGTAGTATCCTAATAAGTATACCCGCATAATACTTATTTATCTATCATAACCACATTAGGCAGTTAATCTCTATGTATACTTCTATTAATAAGTAATAAACAATTTACAAACACACGAGCGCTTTGGGGAATATATTTGTAGAAAATGTTTAATTAGGCAATGATGTGAGTTTTGACATCTTTCTCCACGGTTCATAGATGCTCTTGCTGACACAGAGCTTCAGCAGTTTGATGAACAGAAAATCTTATTTCCCCAATCTTAAAAAACAGTATTACAAGGTCACACGATGGTGAGAAATATATTAAAAGTTTTTATTTCAGCTATTTGCTCAGAAAGTCAAAAGTATTGAATAGTACTGAAAAACAAGCATGCAAACTCAGAGCAACCTAGAATAGAGTTACCCCTTTGGGTTTCCGAAACTAACTCTTTAAAGAAGAGAAAACTTCATCTCCCCGCCCCCATGGGGAGGCTGGTGGTTTCAAACTGTTGACCTTGTGGTCAGCTGTCCAGTGCATTATCTACTCCACTACCAGAGCTCCTGTGCTAAAATATACCCATCACAAAATGAGATGGGTGGGTGACGGATAAAAACTACTGTGGATCCAAGACATCCCCACTTTAATTGGGATGCTTATGCTGGAGACATAAATGTCCTCCTTCATGGCCTGAAGCCGTCACCTATTTCTTCATTCATGTTCTCAGACTTGGCATTAATGTATTGGAAGTATTTTTCTCTGTGTTTTGTAATACTCTTTAATCCACACAATTCTAACAATGAAGACATATGGAAATCACCAGCACAGGATAGATTTCTTCAATGCCTCATTTTGAGGGGAATAAAGTATTAAATTCTAATTATTATCCAGAGTCCCTGGTGGAACAAGAGGTTAAGTGCCAGTGATTAACTAAAAGCATGATTGTTCCAACTCCCACAGAGTTGCCTCCGTTGACGGGCCAGACCATCTGCTTGCAAACAGTCCCCAAACTGAAAACCCGAACTCACTCTGAGCAAGCCAATTCTACTTCATAGAAACCCTAGAAGACAGAGTAGAACTGCCCCTATGGGTTTCTGGGGCTGTAACTCTTTCAGAAATAGAAAGCCTCATCTTTCTCCCACTAAGCACCAGGTGGTTTCAAACTGCTGATCGTGCCAATAGCAGAGCCAGGAAAGCACTATGGAGCAGTTCTAGTGCATATATATATATATATATATATATATATATATATATATATATATATATATATATTATGTGAGGCTGGGTGATCTGGAGAAACAAAACCAGTGACAAATATATATATGAAAGAAATTAATTTATGTCAAACAGGAATTTTGTATCAAGAAGGTATGTCAGCCAAGTCCAATTCAAACCCATGGATCTTATGCTACCCAGAGCACTCTTCAGACTCACAGAGCCAATGGTCAATGATCAAAAAGGTGCAACAAGATCCCAGTCCCATGGGTGGAGCGTCATGTGGATCCAACACCCATGGCAGGGCATCAACAGTTCTCTGGCTCATCAGCCCACGTGGGGCCACTCCTCAAGGCAGACACAGCATCCCAGTAAGGAGGGGGGCAAAAGGGCAGAGAGGAGAAATGTTCCCAGTGCCCCTCCTCAAAAGGCCACACCCCCAAGGAAGCGTCATCAGGCTGCATACTGGCGGATAGGCTGGACTCAGCCCTACACTTTCACACAGGTGCCAGTTGACATAAGTCTAACTCCCACACATGAGGTCATCATGAGTTGGATTTGACTTGATAACAATTAACAACAGCAAGAGATTAAAACAGTTTTTAATATAATGAATTGATATCCACTGATCTACATGGGCTATTCAAATTACATCATTTGTGCTTCCAGGATTCCGGGATGTTTGTTAAATCTTTTTTGCTACCACGTTCTACACCACTATAGCAATGACAGTAAAAGCTGTGTGGCTGACCTTTTCGGCACCTGGACTGGTCAAAAGGTCTTGCTAAACTCATAAACAAATAAAAACACAAGCAATGAAACTACGTAAAAAATAATTACTACTCTGTTTCCTCTTAAAACGTGTCTGTGAGATCAGTGGGTACCTGCCAATGAGTTCTCCCAGTCGTGCATCTGTCTTAGTCTCATTAGAGAGCCTTCAAAAACAAGTCCAAGCACAAGAGTGGCTTTGAAAGGGATCTGGTGGGCCAGGTACATTTAAGGTACAAAGGTCCCTTTAGAACAGCGGTGCTCAACCTGTGGGTTGCAACCCATTTGGGGGGTTGAACGACCCTTTCACAGGGGTTTTCCAATTCATAAGAGTAGCAAAATTATAGTTATTAAATAGCAACAAAAATAATGTTATGGTTGGGGGTCACCACAACACGAGGAATTGTATTAAAGGGCCATAGCATTAAGAAGGTTGAGAGCCACTGGTTTAGAAGGTTATAACAACTAGTTGGGGGAATCCAAAAAGGTAACTATACTAGATTTTCTCAAAGGACAATCAAGAGGGACTTTCAGGAAAATGTTTTAAAAACAGTGAAAGCTATATTATGAGAAGAAGAAGAAAAAAACACTACTACTCTGGAAGGATGTTTGCATCATTGTACCTGCCCAGTCTTTCAGAGCAGCAAGGGCTTATCCTACAAAAACAATTCAGGGGAAACCTTACCCCATCCACCCTAAAGTCCTGATTTGGCCCATTGGCGCTTCTCTTTGTCCCCCAAACTCAACATTTTAAAAGAACATCAGTTAAGGATACCAAGTCTGATGTTTTGACATACTATGCATTGAATAACGAAGAACTCTTTGGGCAAGGGTTTGAGAGATGGAGACATCATTTCAGAAGTATACAGACTTAGATGTAGGCTAGTTTGAGAAACAATAGTATCACATTTTTATTTTTTATGTGTAATACAAGTTCCTAAGATTTTATTGTCATTCTTTTTGACTTACCCTTGTACTGTAAAACATATTCACACAAATTTAACACTAATGGATCTTCATGTGTTTGGAAATAAATGTTGTAAAGGTTCAGAAAGGTTTTTTTAATTCAAAAGTGTGATGTGCTCTCAGACTCAGAGCTCTTAAGAAGGGATTGGAGCCTCTGGACCTGCAGACCTTTGATCTTCTTCCTTACAAAGCCACTACATTGCCCAATGCAATCTTTCCGATTAGACTTTCCCTCCGCAAATATGTTACCAGAGGAGCCATTAGAGGTATTGCTCATCTTAGTCTCCCCAAAGTGGTGATTGGTCAGCTATTCCGAACAATCGCATGAGCAAGCACGGGGATATTCGCTTTGGTCATTTGATTCCATCTAAGAGCTCGTCAGAAGAAAGAGTTGGTGATGTTTTGAGAGGCGACACCCTTGAAAACCCTACAGAGGACAGTTCTGTTACACATGGGACACCATACGGTCAAGACGTGTGTTCATATTCCAAATACACTACAGGAAACATCATGGAACCAAGATCCATGAGTTAGAAGTAGAAGGAAACAAAACCATGGCAGGAGTGGTGCCTTCAGTATCCAAGAAAGCAAACACCCAGACCATGGGCTAGGCAACCAGGCTATATATACTCCACCCCCCACTTCACGCTCCACCAGTCTCAGAAGCACATTAACCATTATTGGGTCAGGTAGCTGTTATGAAATAAGCAACTTAGGGATTATTGTGATTTTTCCCGAGTTGTTGAAAGGCAACAATACATGGTGACTTGTCAGGTGCTATGTGCCTGTAATCTCAATAGCATAGTCCCCGCCCTCTTGATTTGTTTCTTTAATGTAATTCACAGAGGATATTTTCTCAATCTTGTATAAAATGCTAATAACGGCGCCTTTCAAATACTTTGTTCTTTTGTATGTCCCATGCTACATATGCAAGGTAGAAATCATGTACGTATTTGCTATTTCAAATGCAGCTTTAGGAAAAACCCCTTCCCCCTAAAGCCCTTTTGCAACATAACCCTGCCCTTTAGGCTCTCCTCTATCACTCCCTTAGAGTAATGCTGAAGTGCTCCTTTTGGGGGAGTTGCGATCATTTTTGTTTTCTTTAGATGTGAAAGGAATACATATAGGAAACCCATAGAATGTGGGATTCATTCTGCTGTTCTGATGTTCAGGTGCCCATTTTAATCAGACCAAATTACAAGATGAGATTTGAAGGTATTTATATGCCATATAAAATCATATGGACTCCCAAGCACTATGACAGATTAATGAATTTTGCTGTCATTATCATATACTAGAGATTGGATTGTTCATAAAAAGAGGAAATAGTTGACTCTATTTTATGAATTTGAAATTATAAGAAGAACCTAAATGCATTGTGTAAATCTTATCCTGGAAAAATATGAAAAATACAATGACTCTGTAAGGTAGGTCGGGAGGGGTGTGAAGATCTCAATGTGGCTTAGTACAATGGAGTACATGTATAAAGGAGCCCATTTGGTGCTAGCCAGTAGGTATTGGTGTGCTAACTACAAGCTCAGTTCTTCAAACCCACCAGCTGTTCCACGAGAGGAAGCAGAAGCTACCCTGCCTATAAAGACTTTCAGTTCCATAAACTCTTTGCAGGATAGGGTGGCTATGAGTTGAATGGCCTTAACGGTTAAGAGGTTTGGTTAGGTTTGTTTTTAAGTAAGTGTATCTCACTCTTTCACTGCTCAAAACACTAGTAAGCTTCTTCTATTAATAATTATTCTAATAAACAGGTGACATCTCTGCTCTAAACATACTATGTTTTTCTCTGAAAACACCCCTTCTGCCTCTGCTGAACTTAAAACAATCATTCTGACAATATTTTTAGCTCTTTGAACACTTTCAGGATTGCATAATTCGTTTATAATATCTCTTGGGAGTTTGGGGTGTAACAGAGTGGAAAATACTAATAGCATGTCACCCTCTGGTTGTTTAGTGCTTGATCTTTCTGCATTGTATGCTTGTTTATCAAAGTATCACATGCAAAATAATAAAAATGCCATATTTCATCAAAAGTATATGAGTTTTATGAAATGAAAAAATAAATATGATGAGTGTAAAAAAGGAAAAAATATTCTTAGGAAAATAACTTACTGTTTTCAAGGGTTATATGTTTATATGAATGTTCCTTTAAATTTTTTAACCTGTGAACTGTGTGAAGGTTTACAAACAAATCAGTTTTCCATTCAACAATTCATATGTGTTTTCCATTCAACAATCCATCTGCATATAGTGCTTCCCATAATTCTTTGCAATATCCACAGTGTAAGATGACTTATCCCACTTTTTCCTTGCGTTTCCTATTTCCATTCTTCTTTTCTAGGTGTGGTAGTTATATAATCTGTTGTCAGTTTGAGAGGATTGCAAGTGAAGGGGTGGAATCTAACCTGTCAATCATTGTATAGTCAATGAGGCCTCTGTGTGGGCACGGCCTTCCTCTGAGGATTCTGGGAACTGCTGTATTTCCTCCTTGGAGGCGGAAAACACTCTCTCTCTCTCTCTCTCTCTCTCTCTCTCTCTCTCTCTCTCTCTCTCTCTCTCTCTCTCTCCCTTTGCTTACTCTCTAAGAAACACTCTACTGACAAGACACATGGAACTAAGTGGACAGACTCCATGCCCTGGGAACTGGAGGAGTCATGTGAAGACCCCTGCCAGCGCTAACATGCTTCTACTGCCACTGGATCCACAAGACTTTCCACCCACTGGCCTGTGATCTACCTGCATTCTGCATCATTGCATGTGCTTTGTGAGTCTGAAGAAGATTTTATAGATTCATCTCAGACATATGGGCTAATATCAAAGTTATGGACTTGAGATCTGGACTAGGCTGTGATATTTTCTCAATATTCAACTGCTTTTGTATATAAAGCTCTTTCTTAAACACATACAAGTGTCTATGGATTTGTTTCTCTAGTCTACCCAGACTAACACACTAGCTTTCTAATCCTTATCCTTAGGTTAATGCTTCCCTTTTGTTCTCAAATAATTTATTATTCTACAGAGTGCATATACCCCTATTGTTATTGTTCACCTCTTAGATCTGTCTGTTGTTTGGCTGACAATTGAGCCACTGGGGCAAGTTCACTTCCAAACCTAAATCACGTGCCACACTTTTGTGGAAATGAGAGTCAGGGAGCAGGGAGATATTACCAGTCTCTATGTGACCAGTAAGATTGGTCTTTGTCTTGGAAGATTGCATGTCCACCTAACTCTACTTTTTAAATACCTGAATTAATAATAGTTTTTTAATATAGTCTTCTACTCCTATGGATTTCAGTGAATTTAGCTGAAGTCTCCACCCATCTAGGTGACTCCTTCTAAGTTGTAATAAATTAAGTTGTCAACTTACATGTAGACAATATTTTTCCATTCTTATATTTCAATCAAGCTATAAAAATGTTTCAGTAAAAGTAGAAATTTATTTAACCAATTTTATTTTTCTAACACTAGCATTATTGCTCAAGTTAATCATTCATATTTGCTTCTATGTGTTTTAGAAATCAGCACCATATTTTATAAGGGCTTTTTGAATTAAATACAGATACTAGGCATTTGGATAAATTATGCATTTAGTATCGTACAGATCTTTTTTCTCTTTTTAAATACAGATTTGCCCATGTTTATCTATGCTTACAGGATTTGTAAAAAAAAGATGCATAATGAAGCTGAACGTGGCAAAATAGAGTTCTAAATCTTCAATCATGACCTCTATCTCTTCCAGCCTGGACAATCCCAATATATCTAGCCAGAGACTTATCTTTGGTTCTCTTTTACTTTAAACAGTTGTGAAAATGGCCTCTCTGGCTACACAAGGCAGACAGAGAATCCAAATCCTCACAAGCCCAAGGCCGATTGCCACAAGGTCAGACATGCCTCCACCTGTCTTCCTTCTTGACCCTCTTCTGGCACCAACTGTTCCTCCCAGGACATTCCACATTGCTCAGTGTGATAGTCCATTACAACCTGACAGTCACCACAGAGAAAATCACCCACAAGACTCAGCAGTAAGGGAGTCTATTAAGGAGGCTAACCAGATCTTACAAGTCAGCATCAGTAAGCAGGATCGACACAGTCGTTGGTCCTCAGCAACATCACTGCTCAGCCAGGAGTTGAGTCTCTCTAGTCCTCAGCCTCTCCACCACATGATCCCTTGACCTCTCCCTCCGTGGGTCAGGAAGCCAGCCCACTGCACTGCTCTGTCTACCAGTCTCATAGACTCGGCGCTGCTGTATCTCATCGTCTCCTTGCCTCAGTTTCGGGTCATGGTCTGGCTCCTTACTTCTGTCCCATGATCTCCATGGGACCGCCGCCGGTGCCTCTGGTCTCCTTTACACTGCTTCAGAGAGAGGCTTCAAACATGCTCTACCGGTGTCTCTGATTCCTTGAAGGCCCTGAGATTCCTCTCTGAGTTCCTGCTTCTGAGATGGCTCATCCTGAAAACCAGAGGACTGGTACCTGAAACTGACCAATCCCTCTAAGTGTTGAACACACTTGATTTACATAGTCCCACCTAATCATTCGGTGGGAGTGAGCGAGACATAGATAGCAGAGTAAGACACAGTAAGACATTTCACTTCACTTCAACAGCAAATCACAGTTCTAATTGTTAGAACCCACCTCTTAAACTTCCTATGGGATAAAGATACCTAACTTCATGGTCAAGTTGTAGGGTTGATCATTTTATATCTCTGAGAGGATTCAGTGTCAGTCTGACAGCAACCGGTGTGTTTGCTTTGTATTCAATATTGGGATGTTCAGTCATCCACGTATCTCAGGAAGGTGTAGCAAGAATTGTGTGATTGTTCTTGATTCAGAACCACCCCACACCCACCCCTTACCCCTGCCCACTCAGTGGACATGGATTGCATGCTTTCAATAGCTTTAATGCAGGACGTGGAGTTTGCTGATCAAGCAGATGTTCATAACAAGAGGAACGTGGCAAGCCTATATGTAAAGAGGGTCTCAAACAAGCAATCAGGTGCACGTCTTGGAAATTAATTTCAATGGCAACCGGTGTGATTCATTTCCTAGTGGTAAACAATTAGATTTTAAGACACACACATGTCAATGTCACGGCTTTGTACTCAAGCTTTGTTTGTGCTTTCTGATATAGTAAGGTTGCTATTCGTTTTTTCCTTCCAAAGGAGATATAGTAATTTTTCCTGTGAGAGCCTCTTTCTTGGAAGAGTAGTCTAGAAGGTAAAGTTAGCTTGCATTGCTGCTGATTAGCATCAAAGAATAACTCCTATGATTCATAATGCATAAGGAAAAACACAGAGGTTCTCTGCTGAGTGATTTACATTTTCTGGTGTAATCAAAGGCCAAACAGTTTTATTTGACATGGACCTTCACAAGAACCATTTTTGCCAGCCAAGCACGAGTTAAGGAGGATACAGCAAGGAAAAAAATATACAAAATTTCTGTTTTTATGAGCCGTTGTGGGGGGTGGGTAGGCAAACATATATGCATATACAGAACACTTCATAGCAACAAGCCCCATCGATAGACTAAATAGGTCAAAGGAAAAAGATCATTGAGGAGGGTTCCAGGTGGTCAGGACAAGCCTCGGTCAAGGGAGAGCCTAGAGTTACAGGCTGAGGAGAGGGGAAAGAAGTGGTTGGAAACAAACATTTTATTTATTGCAAAGATGAAGCTAAAATCATTTGCTGATAGCTAGGTGTGGAGCAGAAGGAAAAAGAAAAAAAATAGGGATAACACCAAAGCTTTGGGGATTACCAAGAGGAAGCATGAAGTTCCCATTTACGGGGATTTTCCTGTAGAGGGTTTACTACATACATTCCCTTCTAAAGATGAGGCAGCCCTGGATACTGTACAGAGAGCACCGTGGCAAAGGGTGCTTTTCAGTCAAGCCAGTAAAACTCTGAGGCCCCCACACAAAGTCATATAAGTAGTGGTAGGGACCCTATAAGCCCCCAGCTTGTCTTAAGCCGAGCGCTTGGCAGCTCAAGCAAGAGTAGAGCAGAGTCTTCTCCATCTGTGGATCAGGGCTTGAGAGGGTGGCTCCGCCGCTCTATGGATACCAGCCTTCCCACTCCCACAAGGAGCAAAGGACCTGCCTGCTCCCGGGCCTTGGCATTTTGGAGATTCCTGCAGGTCTTTCCCATGTTTGTATGGAGAAGTCCAGCCCCGAGCAGGTGCAGGATGCAGAACAAATCTCAGCGTCTCTCCTGAGTACCACCACCCGCCAGCATATGGTGTGTGGGTGAAATTAGGTTACAAAGAACATCAAGGACAACCTTGGAGGAGAAATGAAATCATCCCAAAAAGGAAACATGTTGGTGGAATAGAGGAGGAGTGGGAGATGATAAAGAAGGTGTTGGTGTGCTGACTGCACATACAAGGAATCGGCAGCTGACCATCTGGCTATTGTTTTTCAAAAGTTTCTCTACAGACTACTAAGTTTCAAGCAGAGTAGGGAAGGGGACAGAAAAGAAAACACAAACAAACAAACATGTGCTGATTGTCCACTGTGCAGAGCCAGGCACTGGACATGGCGTTTTGTGGGCATGTTTACAACACTGTGAGGATTTGAATGTTGACGCCTATTGTGTAGGTGCCTTCATTCAGGCTGAGACATGAGCTTCACTCAGCACCAGCAGGTCAGCGTGAAAGAGATGGGAGACAGAGTGCTTCGTGAGTGCTCAGGAGTGAATGCGTCTGTCCATCAAAATCCAGTGTCATACTGGAGATGGCATCTCCCTTCAGCTCAAGGTCCCCCTCCCTCTGCATCATCAGCTGAGGAAAGTGTTCGAATACAAGGGTGCTTCTCAAATGGCGTGGCAGATGTAGGGGTTGTGTGTCCTCTATAATCATTTCCTCCAAAACTGGAGCAAAAGTTGAAAGGGGTGGGAGGGGGGAATGGAGACCTGTTGCTTAAGGATTATCAGCATTTCCCCTGGGAGATGCTCCCTTTAGCCGATCATTGCGTCTGTTGCATCAGAGAAAGCCCCAGGAATTCTGATGCGGAGTTGGGTGCAAGACAGACACTCTGCCACCCGTGATCTCATACAGCTGGTGGAGCTCCTGCCTGTTCTCTGCCTTCATCCGGGTCTCTGAATAGCTTTGATTCACTGAGTCATTCAATTCACATTTATTCTTAGCAGAGACTATTCATTAAGCATGAAACATGACAAGGAATGGGGTAATGGTAATACTATTAAAATAATTTTTTTAAACTACAAAATCATTACCTATGTAGGACATGACACAAACTAAAGAGCTGTGAAAAACAATCTATGCCACATCGGTAATGATTTTGTAATTTTTATTATTTTGATATCATTACCATTAACCCCATTCCTTGTCAGTTTGTCAGACTGATGGCTCGCATGTTGCTGTGAGGTGGAAGGCATGCCACAGACATGTCAAGTACCAGCAGGGCCACCGAGCATGGATAGGTCTCAGTGATGCTTCCAGGCCAAGAACGGAAGAGGAAGAAGGAAAAGGCAGTCTATTTCTGAAAGATTAGGCACTGAACACCTTATGAATAGCCACATAAAACTGTAATAATACAGTGCCGGAAGAGGAGCCCTTCAGGGTGGAAGGCACTTAGACTATGACCAAGGAAGAGCTGTCTCCTCAAAGTACAGTTGACCTTCATGATGCAGATGAAGCGAAGCTTCCAGTACCTTCATTTGCTAGTGGCGCATGACTCAAAATGAGGAGAAATAGCTGCAGTTATTAATGATCATAATATAGAACGTAACAAATGTGAATCTCAGAAAATTAGAAATCATCAAAAATGAAATGGACTGCATAAAGATCAAGATCCTAGGTGTTGAGGAGATGAAATACACTGATACTGACCACTTTGAATCAGGAATGATTTATTATGGCAGGAATGACAAATTCTAGAAAGAGCATTCCAAAATCTGTCTTTAAATGCAATGTTGTATGTGCTAGAGTCATATATCTCTCCACACCTGTAAGGAAAACCAATTAAAACAACTATTAATCAAATGCATGCTTTTTTCAGGAGTGTGTGTGTGTGTGTGGGGGGGGGGGTTAATCATATGGCCATGGTAGCTGGGAAGAAATAAAGCAACCTTAGAAAGCTACAAAGTACTTTTAAGTCAAAATAAGCCAATGATTAGGAAACTGAAGAATTCTACCAACTTATTATAAATTAAATTCATTAAGCATGAAATCAAGATGCATTGATAATATCTCATAATTTAAATGGGAAAGTTGAAAACCATGAAGAAGGATCAGCAATCAGAAAATTTGGCCTTAAAGATAAAAATAAAGTTAGAGAGGACATGATAAAATTTGGTAAAACAAACAGGCTCTTCATTGCAAACACATTTTTTTCAACAACATAAATGGTGACCCTGTATGTGGACCTCACCAGGTAAAATACACAGGAATCAAACTGATTCCATCTGTGGGAAGGGACAATGGAGGCTCGCTGAATATTATCAGTGGAAACAAGGCCAGGATTTGACTATAGAACTTGTTCAGATGTAAGTTCAGATTTTAGCTGAAGAAAGTTAAAAACAAGTCCACAGAACAAAAATACAACCTTGAGTGTATCCCATCACAAGACAAGATTTGACTCACTGTGAATTAATCAGTGAAGACTAGACAGGTTGCGAGATGATATTATGATCATTATACATGAGGAAAGCAAAGGATCATTAAAAAGACAGGAAAGAAAGCAAAGAGCAAGTTTGATGTTAAAAAAAAGAATCTGAAACTTGGTCTTAAATGTAGTGTGTGTCACTGAAGGGAAAGAAATAATTGATGAAGTAAAAGATGGATAAAGACAAAGTAAAGCATTTTAATAAAATATGCAAGAAGTTGAAGTTAGAAAACAAAAACATATTCGGCATCTTTCCAGCTGAAAGAACCGAAGAAAAATTCAAACCTTGAACTTTGATATTGGAGTCATCTAAAGGTAGAATGTTGAAGAAGAAGATGGAAGGAATAAAGAGTCACTATATCAAAAAGAATTGGTTTACATTCAATCAATTCAAAAGCTGGTATATGATCAACAATTGAGCGTATTGAAGGAAGAAGTCCAATCTGCACTGAAGACGTCAGCAAAAAACACATGTTCAGGAATTGATGGAATATGAATTACAACGTTTCAAAACCTGATGCCATGCTGGAGGCACTCACTGATCCATACCAAGACATTTACAAGACATCTCCCTGGCCAACTGATTGCAAGAGAGCTGGAGAAAGAGAGAGAGAGAGATCTGTGTTAGTACCTAGTCCAAAGAAACATGACCTAACAGAATATAGACATTGTTATACAAAATCATTATATTACACTCCTGATGATGATCAAAAGTTTTAAGAAAAAGGTTATGGAATTATCCCATAGGAAAAAAGAGAAAGCAATCAACATATTGCTCCAGATAAATCTGTTGCTAAAAGTGCTGAAGAACAGTGAGAGGAATGACGCGCCTGATGCAAGCCCTGGGGGTGTCAGTCGCCTCTTCTGCATCTGAAAGCCGGACAATGAATATGGAAGATCATAGAAGAATGGATGCATTTGAATTGTGCTATCGATGAAGAATATTGAAAATACTGTGGACTGCCAAAAGAACAAATAACTGTCTTGGAGAAAGTATTGTCAGAATGCTTCTTAGAAATGAGAATGGTGAGACTTCATCACAAGTACTTCGGACATGTTGTCAAGAGAGACTGGTCTCTGTAAAAGGACTTCCTACTTGCAGAAGTGATCAGCAAAAATAAAGAAGGTTCTCAAGAGGCAAAGATAAAGGTGAATGACGAAGTGACTGGAACAGTGGGTTCACACACAGCAACAATTGTGAGGCTGGCACAGGATCAAGCAGTGTTTTCATTTATTGTACATAGGGTCACTAACCACAACAACTTATCCATTAAAATAGCATAGGATTTTTTTAAAGGCATTTTTTCCCACGCACACACAAAGTCAGAGGATAGTGATGAAAAAAATAAACTATCCGAAAATTCAACTGCTCAATGCTTAAAACCAGTTCCTGAAATGTTTACTTTTAAAGAGGTAATTGAGAACATCCAATACTTAGAATTTTCGAAGTATACAAAAGCAAACAGAGCAATTTTGTCCTAATCTTTTTTGTTTTCCTTTTGAGTCCCCTAGGTAATAGAATCACCCTTTTACCTAAGAAATTTGCCTACAACTGAGAAATATTTCATAATTTTGATGTATGAATTAGCAAAAGAACTAGAAAACATATTCCTTTATGTTGTGAATGATTCCCCTTTTGTATATTGGTGATTCTTAGTTGCACAAATACTTAAATGCTAAAAGACTAAGTGGAAGGTGGGAGAGAAGTTGAAACTCACTCAGAGATGCTTTGGAAGAAAGGCCTAGAGACATACTACCCAAAGTTGAGTTCTCAACACCCAATGCTCTGCAACACGTGAGCTCACCGTGAGTCAGGACAGTTGACAGCAAATGCTTGCTTTGTGGTTTTATATGTTTGTGATCCTGCTCCTTTTCCCATATAACATTTGATTATCAGGAGAGAAGAAGAATATTAAGACTTTGGTTGCTGTTAGCTTGCACCACTCTCTGCCACCATTTAATGATCCAGAGCTTATCGCCAATGTCCTTGCTCATTTTTCTTACTTCTTCAGCCCCATGCTGTACGCTACCTATCCCCTCACTGTCCAACTTTTTTATATTTTGGTTTGTTTGGGGCGGAGGGAAATTACTTTTTCAAATCCAAAATACTTAGAAGGATATAATGGGGCACGCTGCTGAAATGTATAATTAAGATTAGACTGCAGGGAAAAACAAGATGTGCTTGGAAGAGTAAAGTAAGCCAGGCCACCTCCTTTCTTTCAGTGCTCCAACTGTAAGGAAGGTTCTGCACAGTGGCTTTCCACAGCCTTCACACGGTGCATGTGAAAGTGATAAAATAACACCAGCTGTTGCCTTCAAAGACTTCAAAGCAGAGCCTGAGTAGGTAAGAAACCACTCCTTCATCCATCACTGACACTTCAGAAAGGGCTGGATCCATTTAAGTCAGATTGAATATTTGTAATTCATAATATTTGCAATGTGTACTGTATTTCATTGATAAAATGCCCCCGTGTCTATGCATGCAAAGAGAAAAGATGCATATAGATAACTCAAGCCAAGCACAATCACTATGCTTTCGAATACATGTACAAATCTTCAGGCTTTTGCTTCCCATTGTTTGGAGCTTGAAACAGTTTCTTAACATTTGCAACCAAGAAAGGAAGGCTAGTTTCATAGGATTTCGCAGAATTTTCTCAACCTGTTTCTGATCAAAGGTCAGCACTGAGACTTCCCACTGAGTGATGGGGAGGAGAATTGATACCTTTTGGGGATACGTCCTTTCCCAGCCCAGGCAGTGTTTTGTCTACCAACCAGTGCCACGGAGCTGTGGTTCTTTAACCTTGCTTCCCGTTGGAATCCCTGGAGAACTTTTATAAATACCTGTATAGTTCCCGGAACCTCACTACAGATGTGGCAAATCAGAAATTCTCAAGTGAAGCCTATGTCTGTGAATATCTTTAAAACTCCCCTCGGGTGATGTTGACAAGCAGGCATTTTAGGAAACAGACCTAGAATAAAGACTCTATTTTCCCCAATGAGTCTATCCCTTCATGAATCACATCCTTTATTCCTATAACAGATACGTCCTAGCTTCCTTTGAACTATCTCTATAGCTCATGGTGACAGACATACAGTAGAATGAAATGTTTCCCCTTCCTGGACCATCTTCTTGATTAATACTATGCTGTGGTCCATTGTTGTGGCCACTGTATGTTTTAAGTACCCTGTTGGAGTTGTAGGATCATCGTGGGACTTGTAATGGCCAGGCTGGAGGTTCAAACCCACCAGTTCCTTTGTGGGAGAGGGATGAGACCTTAGGCTGCCATAAGACTTGGAGTCTCAGAAACTCTCTAGGGTCACGATGGAAAGGAATCAACTCAATGGTAGTGAGTTTGACTCGGTTGAGTTTGTTCTAACCTGAGAGGCTCATTTCTAGCACTCTCAATGAACCTTATTCTGTTATGATCCATCGAGGTTTCATAAGCAGGTCTTTATTCCTAACCTTTCTTAGTCAGAAGCTCTGCTGAAATCCATCCACCACTTGTTAGCATTTGAAATGCCAGAGGCACCGTGTCCAGTGTCATAGCAATACCCAAGCCAGAAGAGTAGGACAAACTAGCAGATGGGTGGTGAGTGGCATTCGATAGCAGATATTAATACATTCTTATAATTTATTTAACTGAAGATTTAGATTAGAAATCTCAGACTCCCTGGGAATCTTTATCATCATTACTCCTGACTTTTTTTTTTTCGGACTGATCATTTATGAACACACAATATCTTGCCTTAGTCAGCCCTGTTATAGTTAATCTGGTGTCAGTGTGTTACTGCTTTGCTCATATTTCAAAGCTGGCTCCTCTCCAAGTATCTGGACCTTCTTTCTTCCACTGTATGGTGTGCCGTGCTTCCCAATCTCAGATGGTTCCATTTGGTCTTGTGCATTACTTGGAGCCTCCTTGGGAAGACATGGATGCCTCAGACTCCAGATTCCCATTACAGGGAGAAAAGAGTGAGAGCATTAAGCTACATTTGTTTGCATGCCCCTTATAATCAGTCATCTCAGAAATGAGTGGATTATTTGTCCAAACTGGGATATTTGTAGTGGTCAAAATTTGGGCGGAATATGACACGTTTAAAAGTCTTTTCATAAAGTGTTTGGAAATGATGATGGCAACATACGTACAAATGTGCTAGATACAATTGAATTTTAGATCGTTATGAGATATGTAAGCACCCCCCAATAAAATGATTCATGTAAATCTTAATTTTATCCATTTGATCCGGGCCACTTTTTTGCCTGGGTGTGTTCTTCATTAAAATTCTTTTCAGAACTTCCCAGGCACAGACTCAGATCTCAGAAGCTGCTACACAGCTATCCCACCTCCAAGTTTCTCACGTAGGCCATGTCCTACACTGCCCATGCCACACAGCCGTGACATATACAGGCTCCGATAGCTGCAACATGAACTCTTCCTGCTCCCAAAGCAGAATGCAATCGCATTTTCTAAAGCGCCAGCAAGAAAGAGAAGCTGCAGGGGAAAATGTGAAAATTAGATATGGAAATCCTCGAGATAAGTTTTCACAACAATTAAAGGTGCGATGATAAAGTGATGGTAAAGTTTGTCGGTTCACATTGAATAATGTTCCAAATAGTTTTATTTTTTAGGGGTGGAGGATCACTTCCTGATTAGAATTCTAGTCTGAAGTCACACAAGAGTTGTTGATCCACCCTTCCTTCAGAGCTCTGGTCATTTAGCCCCTGGAGCAACGGTTCCAGAGATGTTATGTCTTGGCAGAAGGCAGAGACTGGTGGCATGCAAGAGACCCCATTAACTCCTCTTCTTCAACTGACATGGATTGTGCCTTACCAGTTGGCTAAGGGCATCTCTTTTCTTTCTCTGGGAATTAAGCAGAATAACAAATAACACATTGTGTTCACAGTCAGCCAAAAGAAGAAACTTCCACAACATGTGTCTGTGTTGGAATAGAAATGCTAGGGGCTTAATGTGAGACCTCAAACTCTTCTCTTATGTCTCAGCCTTCTTACCAGCCTCCGAGAAAATGCTGCCACAAAAGCATTACAGAGTAATGGAGGGCTCGGGGCGGTGTATCCATACATGCATGCACACATGCAGGCAGGGACAGCACAGGCTGTCTTATTCCACATCAGATTCGGCTGCTTGTTAAAGAATTGAATATGACCGAAAGTACAGAAAGAAAGAAAGAAATAGAAAACAGGCTCCATCTTTTATGCCCATCTGTAGGCATAAAAGTAGAAATCAAAATCTCTGAATCCACCCAAATCTCGACATCCATGTGCTTTCTGTAACAATTCATGGAGTAAATACACCAATTAACTTCTCTACATAAATGAAGTAAAATCGCCTTTATGGCCTGTGTCCATGTTATCTGACCAGCCAATAGGAATATGCTTCAGCCTATTTATTGCTGCTATCACAAAAATACCATAAACAAATTTATTCTCTCACAGATTAGAAGGCTAAACTAGGCTCCGCATCTCATTAGCTTCTGCTTCCTAATTTCTTTGTCTCACAAAAAGACCAGACCAGCCCCTGCCCTGCTCCCCAACCTCTGCCCTGCTCAGGAAAGTGTTACAAAAGTCTTTATCCCTACCAATAAACTCGCAGGGGCATTCACGCAGCTAGTAAGCTTTGCTTGAAATCGCTCAGCTCTCTCCTTCTATAAGATGCCAAGTCTAATTCCACCAATAAGTACCTGGAGGCAGGACTCTGCCAGGAAGCCTCCTGCTCAAAGGCACTCAGCCCTCTTGCTCTGTGGGTCAGCTCTCTCAGCTCTGCTGGTCCTGCTGATGCCACTCCTCTGCCACTGCTTCTTGCCCTTGGGGCTGTTTCCCAGGTCACAGATCTCCTCACTTCCTCCCAGTGCTCGCAAGCACTGTGTTTGACATCCGTAACCACACCAATAGTCTCTTCCTGGCCACTGAGGTTTTTATGATTCTCAGTCACTGCCATGGCGTTGGTTGTGACTCGTCGTTACCCTGTGAGCCTCTATGGGTTTCCTGTAACTCCATAGGAGTAGAAAGCATCATCTTTCTCTGAGGACCAGTTGGTGGTCTCAAACTGGTGACAGAGGAAGCAAGGGCTGTCTGACCAAACTTTCCCTGGGGAAATGGACCCCATCACTCTATAGCCCTGATCTTACCCCTTCACACTTCTTTTGTTCCCAAACTCAAAGAACACTTCAAAGACACATGACCCTGGATGATGACACACTGCCCTCTTGACGTCATTGAATGGAAGAATGCAGAATTCTTCCAGGGAAGCTTAGCGGGTGGGAACTTAGGGTTCAGATGTATACAGACCTAGGTGGAAGATATGTTGAAAATGCAATAAATTAACCTTTTGACATCTTTTATTAATAAAGGCTTCTATGATTTTGTAGCAATCGTTTTTTAATTACCTCTCATGTGAACGCTTCTCATATAAAGTCTCCCAAAATTGATAAACTTATGGCTATCGAGTCAATTCTGATGCATAGGGACCCTGTAGAAAAGAGGAGAGCTACCTCTTTGGGTTTCTTTCTTTCCTCCCCCTGCCCCAACAGTTTTATTGTCATATAATTCACAGATCATATTAGTCAATAGTTCAATTACATCAAGCAGAGGGGACCATAATCACAATTCATTTGAGAACATTTTCCTCAATCTATACTCATCATTAGCTCCCCATTTCTCCCAACCTCCCCTATCATTCATCCAGTTACTGTCTTTACAGATAAACTTACCGTGGATTTTACATACAGGAAAACATTAACAAAATAATATTAAAATAACAAGAATAACAAAGTGTAAAACAGACAAAAAGCTCAATGAAAAAGAAAGCAGAAAATATTGAAAACTAGAACAAATTTAAATGGACCATAAGGGAGATCAAATGATCAGTTGCTAAATTTTAACCTAATGCATCTGCAGCAATCTACTTTCCAATGTACTCTGCATGTTAGCAATGCTATTCCCATCTTCGGTCCAAGGTCCAAGGGGATTCCACAAGAGCTTAATCCATCTGTACTTTTCATCCCTCCCCCCCACCCCCACATTTTCCCACCCTAAATTAGGTTCCTGAGGCTATAAGTCTTTTTAGAGTAGAAAATGTCTTTTTTTTTTTCCTTCTGTGGCGCAGCTGATGGTTTCAAACTGCTGACTTGTGCTAGCAACTCAACAGATAACCTACTACGTGCCCAGAGCTCCTGCTTGGAAATCATCTCGGTGGCATATTGTTCCCCTCCATATGAAATAGAGCATGTCTTCAATAGTTAGGCCTATCAAGTGCATATTAGCACCTGGAAGGAGCAGACTCACTGCAATCAACTACCCTCCACCCAAACAGGAATGCTCCAAAAGGAAGGCTCTAAAGCAGCGGTTCTCAACCTGTGGGTCATGACCCCTTTAGGGGTCAAATGATCCTTCCACAGGGCTCACCCGATTCATAACAGTAGCAAAATTACTGTTTTGAAGTGGCAATTAAAAATTTTATGGTTGGGGGTCATGAGAGACAAAGTGTTGCGGCCATAGGACGGTTGAGACCCTACTGTGGTAGAGTAGTGGTTAGATGTGGGGCTTCCATCCAGCTTCACAACCACCAGTCGCTCTGCAGGAGCTTTCTACTCCTGTAAGTAGTTACAGTCTCTGAAACCCACAGGGCCAGTTCTTCCCTTACCTACAGGCTTCCTTGAGTTGGCAGGGAGTTCTAGGAGGAGAAAGGAGGGACGAAGGGAGGCCGTGGGAAGGATGCTGTAGCATTAAAGGTATTGCAGCGAGTATCGTGAAACAAATGTGTATAAATTGTTGAAAGAAAAAAAAATCAATCAGTTTCAAGATATGACAAAATAATAATTCATAAATTATCAAGGGCTCATGAGGGATGGGGGAGCAGGGAGGGTGGGAGGGGGAAAAAGAGGATCTGATGCAAAGGGCTTTAGTGGAGAGCAAATGCTTTGAGAATGATGAGGGCAAAGAATGTACAGGTGTGCTTTACACAATTGATGTATGTATGGATTGTGATAAGAGTTGTATGAGCCCCTAATAAAACGCAAAAAAATTAATCAATTAAATAAAATTATTGTGGCAAAACATAGATAGCAAAAAAATTGTTGAAAGAGAAACTACATTTTGTTTTCATTTAAATGGAAACATCATAGCTATTCTTCAGTCACCACAAAGATCAAGCTTTTCTTATATCGGTGGAAAAGAAAAGTCTTCCAATATTGAGGCATTATAGCTGGGCGGGGCCTCAGTGATGATCTCTATAATAATTAAGGTTTATTGTGCCAGCCTGGCCAATGAACACATGTGGGATTAACTGAAGGGTGGAGAGATAAGGCAAGCCTCATCTTGCTTTCTGATGGTCAGACCAGGGTGCAGCCGCCTTAGCCAGTTTCCTGCTTCAGCTGACAAGGCTCACTGCCTGCAACACAAACCTGAGGAGAAGCCACATGGACCTACCCCAATGCAGCCCTGGGTGCCGGAGCAGTTGTGTGGAGACCCGTGACAGCACTGAGATGCTTACACATGCACTGATTCAGCTTTCCACCTGCAATCAGCATCATTACATCTGTTTTGTGAGATGGAGGAGGATTTTGTAGATTGGTGTTGGATATATGGGTTAATGTTGGACTTATGGGTTTGGACAGCACTGGGTTGGGATGCTTTCTTAATGTACACTAACCATTTATATAAAACTATCTCATAAAATAGTCAGGGTGCGATGTAGTACCAATGAAGAACACAGCTTTCTCCCAGATCCTGGATGCTTCCTCCCCCCAACTACCATGATCCAAGTTCTACCTTGCAGGACTAGAGAGGGCAGAGGTTGTATACTGGTGCATATGGGAGCTGGAGGCACAGGGAACCCAGGGTGGATGATACCTTCAGGACCAGGGGTGTGAGGGGCGATGCTGGGAGAGTGGAGGGTGAGTGGGTTGGAAAGGGGGAACTGATTACAAGGATCCACATGTGACCTCCTCCCAGGGAGATAGACGGCAGAGAAGGGGGGTAAGGGAGACTCCGGATAGGGAAAGATATGACAAAATAACAATCTGTGGATTACCAAGGGCACATGGGGGAGGGGGAGGGGGGAGGGAAGGGAAAAAAAAAAGAGGACCTGATGCAAAGGGCTTAAGTGGAGAGCAAATGCTTTGAGAGTGATTAGGGCAAAGAATGTACGGATATGCTTTATACAATTGATGTATGTATATGTGTGGATTGTGATAAGAGTTGTATGAGCCCCTAATAAAATGTAAAAAAAGAAAAGGAAAAAAAAAGAAAATGATTAGGGCAAAGAATGTACAGATGTGCTTTATACAATTGATGTATGTATATGTATGGATTGTGATGAGTTGTATGAGCCCCTAATTAAATGTTTAAAAAATATGAGAGTCTATGAATTTTGTTTCTCTAGTCTATCCAGAATAACACAGACCCTTAACCACTTAATTTTATAGATGTAAAAACTGAGAACTTGGCAATTTAAGTGATTTCTCGTGGTCAATTTCAATCTTCTCTATCTGACAACCCTCAGATGTTCAAATATTCTATGACTTGTATTACAGATCTGGTTCACTTGAGCTTCAACCACAAAGGTCAGCTGAGTGTGCACTGTTGTATGGTATCCACAACTGTCCATTTTGATAGGCTCCTGGGAGTTGCGCTCCATGTGCTTGGACCACTCCCCTCTCTACTCCCAGTTGTGAGAAGGAAATAAACTGTACGTCATCTCCTTCGAATGCCTCTGCATCATGGGCATCGGTTACCCGCACAAGGAAGCAAGTAATGTAAATATCTGCTTTCCCTTTGTTTGTTTTCTGACGACAATAATCAGGAGAATAATTTAGGAATTCCCCATGTTCAGGTAAGATGTTTCCGGCAAAAATAAATAAATAAATGAAAAATGTACATGGGTTAAGATAAGAGCTGGAAACACAGGGAATCCAGGACAGATTAACCCCTCAGGACCCATTTCAACTGTAGCCATACCAGGAGGGGTAGGGGAAGGTGGGGGGAGAAAGGGGAAACCGATCATAATGATCTAACTATAACCCCCTCCCAGGGGGATGGACAACAGAAAAGTGGGTAAATGGAGACACTGGTCAGTGTAAGACATGAAAAGATAATAACTTTTAAATTATCAGGGATTCGTGAGGGAGGGAAGGTGAAGGAGGGTTGAGAAAAAATGAGTAGCTGATATCAAGGGCTTGAATAAAAAGAAAATGTTTTGAAAATGATGATAGCAACAAGTACAAATGTGCTTGACACCATGGATGGATGTGTGGATTGTGATAAGAGTTGTATGAGTACCAATAAAATGATTTTTTAAATGCTCTTTAGCCCTACCCCATTCCCATAATGTAGAGAGGGCAATTATGGTCTATAGGGGTTTCTTTCTTTCTTTTTTAAAAAATCATTTTGAAATCTGACCCAAGTATCAAAAATATACACTATAGAAATTAGAGACTGCTAAATTAGATTCTAATCCTTGGTAAAAATTTGATAATAGATCTGTTAACAGTTGCATTAAAAATGAATAAGGAATCTAACACTGATTTACTAAGAATCAACCCTAAAGAAATTTTATTTGCTGCTCTTTTGAAATACATGTATTTTGGAGTAAACCTGATTTCATCAATACATTTCCCAGAGGATTTTTTGTTTGTTTGTTTTTTCATGATATCTTTATGAAAAAAATGGAGAGCTATAAATTAGACAATTTTCACAGTTAAACAGCATGCTTATGAAATGATGTACCCAAAAGCTATTGTCAATCCAGAAAGATCTTCAATGTCCTACATGATTCAGCTCCACCTACTTCCTTCCTGTTCCCTAAGCTTAGGCCATGCCAATGAGTTTCTATTTTTAACCATGCAGAATTTAGTCCCTCCTACTTGTATTTACTGTCCTCTTCTGCTTAGAACGTTCTTCTCCTAGTTCTTGGAGTAGTTGGAGCCTTCAAAAACTGTATGCTTTCACTTAAATGTCTCTTATCCAGACACAATATTTTTGTTAGATGACAACCTTCATTACCTGTCATTCTCTACTCTATCACTCTGTGTTAGAACTACAACCTGAAGTTGTCACCAAATCATGTAATTTGCCTTTTAGAATATAATATTTTCCACGATTGTCTTGTATAGAGTTTTATAAGGCCTAGGTTTTTGTTTTCTAAATGTCCCCATTATAAGGCCAAACACAATCCAACAAAATAAAATATAACAAGGATACATGGAGAATTCTGCAATTAGAATCTAAGGAATCATTTTCTTTTTTGCTATATTTTCCTTCACAGGTTGGGAAAACCTGCTTTGTCATCAGGATTTGTGAAATATAGCTTGGGTTTAAGTTTAATCACAGTTTGTTATGAGCCAATGATGTGATGTGGGTATTAAAAAGCTTCACAGTCCTTAAATCATACAATGCTTTCTACAGAAGAAAAAAAACTCTGTATCTGGGCAGGTTATGGGATATAAATGTCTGTCACAGGGACAAATCCTACTTGCCCTTTCATGCTATGCAAATTTTCCCTTAGTTTGAAAATATTGGACCAACCCTTACTCACAATGAATTCTTTTGTCCTCTTCATTCAATAAATAATTAAAGTTATGAGTATTTCAGGGTAAAGCACAAAGCAAAATGCAAAAGTCAAGACTTACTAGGTCTCTAACCATAATAACAACAACAGTCCGAACATTCTTTTCTAGAAGATTGGAGTTCAGTAAATATAAGATTCTGGTTATGTCCGTGCCCTATACTGTATTTGTCTTCAGTAAAATAGAATAAATACAGTGAAGCAATAGATTAAAAGAAATCACATAAATACATTATCTGCATCTTCCACCATTCTTCTGTAGAATGGTGGCAGGTAGATTGGGATCCCTTTACATGTTAAGTTACATATTTTCTGCTACCACCTAAAACATGAATACCCACAACTATGAGTATTCTGAAAATGATGCATACTTTGGAGCTGATTTGAGGGTCGTTGGGCCCTTTTGCACTCTTAAATCTTGTTGAAGACACCCTGAACAGCTTCATTTTATTTTTAAGGGTTTAAAAAAAATTTTTTTTAATGATTCTATTGGGGGCTGGTACAACTCTTATCGCAACCCATTCATACATCCATTTTGTCAAGCACATTTGTACATTTGTTGACCTAATCTTTCTCAAAACATTTGCTTTTGACTTGAGCCCCTGCTATCAACTCATTTTCCCCCTCCCTCCCTCCTGACAAATTACAAATCAATATTTTTCCATGTCTTAAACTGACCGATGTCTCCCCTCACCCACTTTTCTGTTGACCATTCCCCAAGGAGTAGGTTATATGTAGATCCTTATAATCCATTCCCCCTTTCTACTCCTGCCCCCCTTCCCTCTACTCTCCCCGTATTGCCACTCTTACCACTGGTACTGAAGGGTTCTTCTGTCCTGTATTGCCCATGTTTCCAGTTCCTATCTGTACCAGTGTACATCTTCTGTTCTAGCTAGATTTGTAAGTACAGTTGGGATCATGATAGTGGCGGGGGCAGGAAGTATTTAAGAACTAGAGGAAAATTGTATGCTTCATCGTTCCTACACTGCACCCTGACTAGCTCATCTCCTCCCCACGACGCTTCTGTAAGGGGATGTCCAGTTGCCCACCCATGGGCTTTGGGGCCCCACTTGGCACTGCCCCCTCATTCTCAATGATATGATTTTTCACCCTTGATGCCTGATTCCTGATCCTTTCAAAACCTCGTGATCACACAGGCTGGTGTGCTGGTGGGCTTTGTTGCTTCTGAGCTGGATTCCAGTTTGTTTACCTTCAAGCATTTAAGACCCCAGACACTATCTCTTTTGATAGCCTGGCACTATCAGCTTCCTTCACCACATTTTCTTATGCACCCATTTGTCTTCAGCAATCGTGTCAGGAAGGTGAGCATCATGGAATGCCAGTTTAATAGAAAAAAGTGTTCTTGCATTGAGGGAGTGCTTGAGTGGAGGCCTAAAGTCCATCTGCTACATTAATACTAAGCCTAGACATAAATGTACATAGATTTATTTCCCATTATCATCTATGAATATATTTACATATTAAATGATTGCATTTAAACCTCTATAAATGCTCTTTGCCTCCTAGTTCTTTCCTTGATTTCCTTTTACTTTCCTCTTGTCCAACTATCATGCTCAGCCTTCATTTGGGTTTCCATAATTCTCAGTTACATTGCTCTTGATCAAGCCCTATCAGGCCTATTTTACCCTCCTTGCCACTGATTTTGGATCACTTGTTGTTCCCTTGTCCCTGGGTTTGTTAACACCACTTCCTTTCCCCCCACCTCCCCTTCTTCCATGTCCCTCTGGAACCATTGTTTCTGTTGTTTTTTCCTCCAGACTATTTATCCAGCCTATCTTATCTAGATAGACCTGCAGAAATTATAATATGCACACAAAAAACAATAGAGAGCAAAATGAAGCAACAAAAAAAATGACAAAAAAGAAAAGCTTATAAATAATTCAATGTCTGTTTGTTGACATTTAGGAGTGTTTTCCAGGTGAGTCTAATGGGGTGCTAGGGCCTGGCTCCAAAATCTATTTTGTTATTCCCTCATTGATGGCCCTAATAGCTTGGGGTTTTACCTCAAAGTCTGTGATCCACCTTGAGTTTATTCTTTTGTATAGAGTGAGATAACGGTCTTGCTTCATTTTTCTGTAGGTATATATCCATTTTTTCCAGAACCACTTGTTTAAGAGGGCATCTGCTTCCCATTTGATATATTTTGGGCCCTTATCAAATATCAGTTGTCTGTATGCTGATACTTTTATTTCTGGGTTTTCAATTCTTTTCCATTGGTCTGAGTATCTGTCATTATACCAGTACCATGAGGTTTTGACTACTGGGGCTCTATAATATGTACTAAAGTCGGGTAAAGAAAGCCCTCCCACTGTGTCCTTCTTCTGCTAACTTGGGGCTTCTTCGCTCTCCCTAGGAAATTGGTAATCAGGTTATCCATTTCTTTGAAGAAAAATTAGTGTAATTGTATCGGGATTGCATTAAACTTATATATTGCCGTGGGCAGAACTGACATCTTTACTATATTGAGTCTTGCAATCCATGAGCCTAGGATATTTTTCAATTTGTTCAGGCCACTCCTGATTTCTTATAGTAGTGTTCTGTAGCTTTCCTCATGTAAATCTTTTGTTCTTTTACTCAGGTATATCCCTAGATATTTCAATTTGTGGTTGGTTATTGTGAAGGTTACCACCTTTTGGATCTCCTCTTCTGTGGTTTTATCCAATATGTATAACAGTCCTATAGACTTCTGTTTGTTGACCTTATATCCTGTCACTCTGCCACATTCCTCTACTGTTTCCAGTACTCCCCTTGTGGAGCTTTGGGGATTTTCCATATATAAGATCATATCATCCGCAAACAATGATATTTTCACTTCTTCCTTCCCTAGGTGAATACATTTGATGTCTTTTCTTTGCCTTATGCTATTAGCTAAAACCTCCAGTACGATGTTAAATAAGAGTGGGTACAAGGGGCATCCTTACCTGGTCCCCTTTTTCAGTGGGATTGTGTTTGTCTTTTCTCCATTGACTACCACATTGGTTTTTAATATATAGCTTTTATTGTCTTGAGGAATTTTCCTTTCATTCCTAGCTTCTTGAATGTCTTAAGCAAGAATGGGTGTTCGATGTTTTCAAATGCTTTTTATGTATCTATCATATGTTGAACCATCCCTGCATCCCTGGGATGAATCCCAGATAGTAATGGTGAATTCATTGTTTTATATACTTTTGTATTCTATTGCCCAGTATTTCTAAAAGATGGAGGCTAGCACACTGGCTTAGAAAACACAGCTCATCAAGCTGATGCCTACAGGAGACAAATATCAAGACTAAATACAAAAATAGGCTGAGAGAATCAAAGGTTGGAGAAAGGCATACCAAGCAAACAACAATTCAGAAAAAGCAGGGGTTGCAATACTAATCTCAGATAAAAGTGATCTCAAAGTGAAAACCATAAAAAGAGATAAGGAGGGACACTATCTATATAATGCTCAAGAGAACAGTAGACAATGAACCAGTAAGCATTTTCAACATATATTCCCCAAACAAGAGACCCAATGAATACATTAACTAAACACTGTGAAAGATGAAAAAATAAATCAGTCTGAACAATTATAGTAGGTGGCTTCAACACACTGCTCACTGAGAAAGAGACCACAGGGAAAGAAACTCAACAAGGAGGCTAGAGATCTAAACAGTACAATTAGACAATTTGACTTGATAGATGTTTACAGAGCATTTCATCCAAATACAAAAGAATTCACATTCCTTTGAATCCCACATGATACATACTTGAATATACCCCACATGCTGGGACATAAGGCAAATCTACATAAATTTAAGCATATTGATATCACACAGACCTCTCTTTCTGACCACTGTGCAATAAGGCTGAAAATCAACAAAAGGAAGATGAAGAAAATGAGAGCAAACAATTGGAGGATGAATAACTCTCTATTGCAAAAGGAGTGCATACTGGCACAGATCAGAGATGAAATTAGGAAATTTCTAGAAACCAATGAGAATGAGAGCATGACATACCAAAACTTATGGGACACAGCAAAGGCAATTACCAGAGGAAGTTCAGAGCAATACATGCACATATGAAAAAAGTAAAAGAGACACATGATTGATATGCTGGCACAAAATTTACAGCAACTAGAGCAGAGTCAACAGGAAAGTCATACTAATAGCAAAAGAAAATAAATAGTAAAAATTGGGGCTGAGATTCAGGAGAGGGAAAAATAAGAAAACGATGGAAAAAATTAATGCTGCTAAAAATTGGTTCTTTGAAAGGATAAACAGAATCAACAGGTCACTGGCAAACCTAACCAAAGAAAGGAGAGAACAAATCTCAATAGCAAAGATGAGGGATGAAAGAGGGGATATTACAACAGACCCCAATGAAATCAAAAGGATAATTACACAGTACTACAAAGGACTGTATTCCAATGAATTCCACAACTTGGAAAACATGGACAAATTCTTGGAAAAACAATCCCTTCCTAGACTATCGCCGATGGATGTCAAGAATCCCAACAGACCCATAGCAATAAAAGAAATAGACAAGGTTATCAAGGGATTACCAACAGAAAAATCCCCTGGACCAGATGGCTTCACTGGAGACTTCTACCAAGTATTCAGTGACAAACTGACACCAATCCTACACAAACTCTTGCAGAACATAGAAAAAGATGGCAAACTCCCGAACTGCTTCTCTGAAGCTAGTATAACCCTGATACCAAAACCCCGCAGGGGTTCCACAAGAATCAAGAACTACAGAACAATGTCCTTAATGAACATTGACACAATAAATTCTTCATCCAAATTTCCTGCTTTGAGCCTTTTCTCCTACTAAAAAAACAAAAACAAAATTTACTGCCATCCAGGCAGAGTGACCCCTGTGGGTTTCTGAGATTAAATGTTTACAGGCATAGAAAGCCCAGTCTTTTCCCACAGAGCTGCTAGTGTTTTTCAAACAGACAACCATGAGGATCACAGCCCAACGTGTAACCACTACACTACCAGCGCTATTTCTTGTATTGAAGTCAGGCTAAATAAGAACTCTATGAATATAGACATAGGCATAGTTAAGATGCATCTTATTTTCAAACCAGGAATAGCCTAGTCTAGGTATTAAGACTGAAAAATGAAAGATGGTTGAGTAGAAGAGAACAATGTAAGAGTCATAGGAAATTCTCATAATACACTCACCCTTCACTGACCAACATTACTTGATTCCAAAGAGGAAATCATTATAAAAAATCAGTGTTATATAAAGAGGAAGTAGACTCAGAAGTATGGCTGAACCCTGAACCCTTGGAACTACTGTGTCCCCAGCACTACTGTACTATGGACCACAAGACCTTGCCATTGAGGTTGACATTCAAGTGAACCTGGGGCCCAATGGCTGGACTTGAATCACAGACAGCAGCTCTATAGCTTGGACAAATGGTGGACCCAGAAACAAATGTCATTGGGTGGGTGCTACCTTTACCCATACCGCCAATGTAGCCCTTGTGCCTGCAGCTGCCTATAGGTCAGAGAAGACCCAATGGTACCAAGTGAGGCAATAAGTGATGCACCGCTGGTTTGTATGGCTTGGAATCAGACTCCCAAAGCCTGGAGACTAACAGCTGCTCAGAAGGGCTCAATAGCCCAGGATGCAGAGGAATAAGGCATGGCTGACTTCTTCTGCAGCTCCCAAGCCCAGAATAACCCTCAGTACCTTTCTCACTGTAAGCCTTGCTCCTCCCAGGATGCTGGAGTAAAGGAAATAGCAGCAACAACTTCCCCCAACTCCATTTTTCCTGAGGCTCTCCCGAGCCCTTCAAATTATATATTAAATTTCTCTCTCTCTCTCTCTCTCTCTCTCTCTCTCTCTCTCTCTCTCTCTCTCTCTCTCTCTCTCTCTCTCTCTCTCTCTCTCTCTCTCTCTGTCACACCCACCCACACACACACAACCCTAACATGGTAGCTCCAATAGTGAGGATAAAATCAACAAGAGATCTTCTGGAGAACTAGCTTCTTCCTTGCTGTGAGCTGGACACACATGAGTAGCTCAACAGGCTGGGCAGCAGGACATAGAGAGGAAAGGCTAGGTGAATGCACAAAATAGATAATTTGGGGGGAGACTATTGTCATAAGCATAAAATGGCAAATAACTAGATAGATGCTGAGGAGTAGGTATAAAGGAATTGAGAATTTTTACCAATAACCTCTATAAGACAATGGGATTTTCTTATAAACTAGAGATATTCCAAATTATCTTAAATATACTCCATAAAACAGTGGTTTTTTGCCAGTGTGGATTTTCAGTGCATGGTTAGCAGTTGAAATGTGTCAGAGAGAATTAGTACACAATTCGTGTTCAAATTATGATTGGTGGCTGGGTCTCTGTACTCCCATGATTTCATGACTATAAAGTATCTACTTACAATATTTGCATGTATCTGCTTTAAAATTTATTTTGTGTGAAGTTCTCATTGTGGTCAAGTCAATATCAAGCCATCCAACCCATGGGACCAAGTATGAGTGTCCAATAGTGTTTCCAATGCAATTTCTTTTTACAGTAGCAGAATGGCACATCCAATTTTTGAAGGCTAAGGTATATCTAGCCCAAGCCACGGTATTTTCAATTACCTCCTAGGCATGTGAAATTTGTAGGGTGAATAAGGAATATCAAAGAAGAATTAATGCATTTGAGGCTTAGAGCTGACAAAGAATATTGAATATACCATGGACTGCTGGAAGCACTAACCAATCTGTCTTGAAAGAAGTACAGCCAGAATGCTCCTTAGAAATCAAGATGATGAGACTTTGTTTTACATACTTTAGACATGTTATCAGGAACAACCAGCTTGTTAAAGTAATGGGTCAGCAAAAAGAGGGGAATTTTCTCAATTAGATGGGTTAGCGCAGCATCTACAGCAATGGGCTCACACATAGCAACAGTTAAGTTACAAGGATGGCCCAAGACTGGGCAATGTTTCATTCTGGGGTACATAAAGTAGCTCTGAATCAGGATCAAGTTTGTGGCACAGAATAACAGCAACATATATGGAAAAGTGAATTGAAAGGGATATTGATTCCCTTAATTATAATAATAAGAGTTATATTTTATGTTGGTGACCTATGGCAACATCAAGAAGTCAACCACCCATCAAGGAATGGAATATTAATGAAGTTGATCTCATTTATCAAGTATCATAAAGGATATAAACATTTGGTCTCTATAGTAATGTAATCCATAAAGATGAAGGACTCAACAACCCAGGGCCTTATTAAGGAACGTGTATGAAAACAGGCTTTGGGGCACATCATACTCATCGCCAGCAGGAGAAAGTTATATCCTCAATTAAGTGTTCATTTATTTTACAGTCAGAAAGCACTCCAAATTCTAGGACTCTCGATTCAACCATACATCAAAATTATTCAAGGGAAAAAAAAAAAAGAAGTGGCCACCAAAGCAAACCTTCAAAGGCTGAGAGAGAGCATAAAGGCTGATTTATCTAGTGTTTACATTATATTATGACTTATAAGTAATCTAGAGTAGATTTAAAGTAGACAAAGGAGTCTGCGTAGGTTGTATGCAGAGGCACCATTTTATATGAGACTTGAGCATTCATAGATTTTAGTATTTGTGGAAGTCCCGGGATCACACACAGTGATTAACAAAAAAAGTTTCACAAGTCTGTGGGAAAATGGAATGGGATAATGGAATTTTTCCATCAACCGTAGGAAGTCCCCTTGTATAGACTTCAATGTCATAGAACTTTAATTAGCATGAGTCAGCCTTTTCAAGATCACTAAACTCCGAAACAAAATGGGGGTAGGGAACAAGTCATGAACTAGAGTAATCTCCCAAGCCAATGTCACCTTGGTTGACCACTTGATAGATAATCATAGGCCCTGCATCTGACTGCACTGTTAGACCACTTAAAAATAATATTGCTTGGCTTTGAACATATGCATTTTCAACCTGAGCTATTTCACATTGGCAGAATTAACATTTATGTTTGTTTTTTTTTCACATTTTTTGATACGAATAATTATCACTACTAAAGGATCATTAAGAAACCTAAAAATTAGGAAGTAATTCAAAGTGTGCCAAGCATATGAGAAAGTGATCCAGAAAGGAGATGTTCAAAGATGAGAAAAAGAGAATGATTCTATAACAGTTCGCTTGCTGAGCATTCGACGCAAAGGAAATGAAAATGCACGGCTCTGTCAGAGGAAAATGTGTGAGAAAATACAAGAACGTGAGTCTACGAGACGGCATTTGTGGAAAGCCCTGCCTCGTACATGCTGCTGTGGTTCTTTGGTGCCGTCTGCTCATTTCTGACCAATAGTGACCTGGTTGAAACCTTTCATGTTCCTGCGCATCTTTACATTTTTCTACACTAAAACTTTACTCATATTGCAGCTTTGTTTTTCACAAATAACTTCAGTGCAGCTGGCCATCTTCCTTTGAAGCATTAGTTTTTGGTTGGACACTGGCCAATTCTTTGTGGCCCAGTGACTCTGCATTCCTCCCATATCCTTGATGCTTCCTGCATTTGCTTATCATTTACCCACCGAATTCTAAAAATCATTTTATTAAGGGCTCACGCAAGTCTTACCACAATCCATACATACATCTATGGTGTAAAACACATTCGTACATTCATTGCCCTCATCATTCTCAAAACATTTGCTCTCCACTTAAGCCCCTGGCATAAGCTCTTCTTTTTTTCCCTTCCCTCACGAACCTTTGATAATTCATAAATTATTATTTTGTCATATCTTTCCCTGTCCAACGTTTCCCTTCACCCACTTTTCTGTTGTCCATCCCCTAGGGAGGATGTTGCATGTAGATCCTTGTCATCAGTTCCCCCTTTCAACCCCACCCTTCCTCTACCCTCCCAGTATCGCCACTCTCACCACTGGTCCTGAAGGGATCATCCGCCCTGGATTCCCTGTGCCTCCAGCTCCTATCTGCACCAGTGTCCATCCTCCGGTCTAGCCCGATCACCCACAGAATTCTTCAGTGTTACAACTTGAGCCGTGACTGTTTCCCTCGGTTCTTTCATCGTGAGAAAGGCTGCATGTGTGCATCTTCCTCAGCTTTCCCATTCGAAGCCTTTGCTTATTTTGTGATCACGGTTTACGTGATCTTCTCAAGCTCCCCTTTGAAGAGTCCTGTTCCGCTCTTTGACTTTATCAGCTTCTATTTGCCCTAGCTATTTTTAGGGTCTCTTTTGATATCCACTTCAATCTGTTCGTTCCTGTCTTTTCAATGATCTTTTTTGCTTTCTTCATTTATGGTATTCTTGATGCCACCCATAAATCTTGTAGTCTTCAGTCCTTAGTGCTCAATGCATCAAATCTGTTCTTGAATTGTTCTCTAAGTTTAAGTTGGAGATACTCAATTTTGACATTTATGGACTTGTTTGAATTGTCTTCAGCTTTCTAGTCTTATTTTGATAGTTTGCAATTTCCTAGACTCATGCTTTGTACATTCCATGTCCCAATTATTAATGGTAGTTTGGAGCTGTTTCTACTCATTTTGAGGTTTGCCCCACCAGAAAATGTAGGTCCTGAAAGCTTCGCTCCATCCGCACCATTCAGACGGACTCTATTTGAGGGGCCTCCCTTCCCCAGTCATTTGATTTAGTACATTCCATCCTCAGGGCCTCATCTTCTGGCACTATGTCAGGTACTGTTCCATGTTCTGCTGCAACTGATGAGATTTTCAATGACTCATCCCTCAGAAGTGCACTACCAATTCTTTCTTCCTAGTCTACCTTAATGCGGCTGCTCTGTGAAAGCATGTGCCCCAGGAGTGACCTTGCTGGTCTTTTTATTCCTGTGGCCTAGCCTCCAGCATCACAGAGACACACCGGCCACCACAGCACTGCAAGCTGCCAGAACACAGGAGAAGATAACTTGGAAAGGAGATGTTTAAAGTTCAAGGAAGAGGCGTAATCTTTTAACCACTGGCTCTGTTAAAGAGTAGATGACAAGTCATTATAACAGCATGACTGTATCAGAAGTAAATGCCTAGGAATAGATAAGAATGTGTAGCGGGCTTTTATGGGGAGCCCTAGGTAATGATTTGTTGTTATTAGGTGCCATTGAATTTGTTGCAACTCATAGCAATGGAAAAAAATGAAACATTGTCTGACCCTATGCCATCCTCACAATTGTTGCTATGTTTGAGCTCCTCATTCTAGCCTCCGTGTCAGTCATTTTATTGGTGGTCTTTTCTTCCTTTCTCTTGACCCTTTGCCTTGCTACACATGATATCCTTTTCTAGGGAAGAATTCCTTGTGACATGTCCAAAGCATATGAGACAGAGTCTCAACGTCCCTACTTCTAAGGACTAAACTAACTGTACTTCTTCCAGTCTAGATGTTTGTTTGTTTTTTTAATTTTTGGCAGATAGAATACATTCAATATTTCTGCCGACAAAAGAATTTAAATGGATCCAGCCCCCCCCCCCCACATCCCCACCCCCAACACCGCCCACCCAGGTTTCTTTATTCACTGTCCAGTTGTCATATCACTGAGAATTGAAAACACTGCAGTTTTGGTGAGGCATACCTTAGTCCTCAAAAATGACAGGCTTGCTCTTAAACACTCTAAAGGGTTCTTTTGCAAGCAATTTTCCCAAGGCAATATATCATCTGATTCCTTGGCTGTTGCTTCCAGGGCACTGTGCTTCCGCAGATCCTTGAAGTAGTCACGATTTGTGTGTGTGTACTTGTCCATCGTAAGGCTTTTGTTTTCTTTGTGTTGAGGTGTCATGCATTCTGAAAGCTGTAATCTTGAATTAGTAAATGATCGGGTTCTCTTTGCTTTCAGCATATCCCACACTCTTAATTAATTATCCTCCAGTCTTTATAGGGTCTAGCTTCCAAATTATTTTCTCAACCTTCAGAAAGAATAAGTTTGGTGAAAGGTTATAACCCCAACACACACCTCCTTTCTTGATTGAAATGCTCTGCTGGGCTATTTACTTCATCATTTCTCCCACTTGCTTCCACAGTGTGACACTGGCCTTGGCTTGGTCGATGATATTGAGTTTCTCCATCGTCTCTTCCTACCAGATTCTCAAAACTCACTGCCATCAAGTCAATGATGACTCACAGCCACCCCCTGTGGGTTTCTCAGACTGTAAGTACGGGAGGAAAGATCCCATTTTTTCTCCCTCTGGGGTGCTGGTGGTTTTGAACTACCAACCATGAGGATCTCAGACCAATGCGTAACTGCAACACCACTAAATCTCCCTCTCTTCCTAAAAAAAGTGCTCAAATTCATTCCTGTGTGTTTCATTTGGTGAAGTACATGTATACAGTCCCTATTTTGTTGTTGTTTTTTGTTTTAAAAAAAGGTATCCGCAGTGAGTAAGTCATTGGTCTTACAAACTTAAACCATGAGATCTCCAGCTTCATTTCTATCACCAAGGCCATATTTTCCAACCACTGATCTTTCCTCCTTATTTCCAGCATTCACAGATCAATCAGGGACTCATATAATTCTTTTATTTCTTCATCATTGGATTTAGTGATTGGCATGTACATTAAAATAATCGTTTTATTACAGGTCTTCCATGTACGAGATTAGCCAGCAGATTCAATTGTCCAATTATTTCAGAAGCAGATTACCAGGCCCTTTTTTCAGTCTGGCTTAGTCTGGAAGGCTCCCTAAAACCTGCCCACTAGGGGTAACACTGCTGTTATTTGAAATTCCCGTTGTGTTACTTCTTGAATCAGAGCAATCCACAAGTGACCAAGTACAACAAACCGACAGGTAAGTGGTTAGAGACACATGACTGATATAACTGGAGTCAGTCTACCCTCACGAAAACTTCAGGTGAGGAAGTCCTCAAAAGAGGCTTCACAATGATGCAGAGACACATTCAAGAAAGGCTGTTGTATTAATTATACACATTTCACTAGGTGGGTGATAGACAATGGAGCAGTATTCATCTATGTATATAGTGAGAAATAGAAAATAAAGCTCTTGTTTGCCCTCTTTAGCAAGAGTGGAAAGAGAAACTCCTGAGTGTGGTTGGCATGTACCCTGCATGATGCATGTGCCACACAACAAGACATTCTATAGCAAACCGAGTCTCTCTCTTGTTCGCTCCAAGGGACTCCTTTTGTGTTCGCTTTATGCACTGTCATACGCAAAAATGAGTCAAGATATCCACGGGTCCTCGCCTTTCTTTACTCTTGATTTTGGTTTAGGGCAAATTTTGTGGCATCAAAGCAGAGAATTTATAAATGATACATGAAATGAAACCTTGCTAGTACAGGAAGAGAATATTATCCTGAACTCATATATGAATTCAGTTCACACAAAGCTGTACAGAAAAAAAACCTCAAAACATATTACTGCAAAATAAAATACTTACCGAGTATTGTCTATGTTACTTTCTCTCATTACTTCGATGTTCCTTCCAGGACATGAGACCACGGTTTTCAAACAGCAACCTGTATTTATATGAACAAATAGAAAAATGGTAGATTTGAAGGAAAAGAATGTGTTTTATCTTTCCCATGCTATCTCTACTTCTCTCTATATATCTCTATGTACACATCATCTATCTAAAACCTTGATACCACAGAGATGGCTCATTGGGTTGGGAAAAAAAATGTCAGCTGTTCAAAACCACCAGGTACTCTATAGGAGGAAGATGGAGCTAGGTACTCTCATAAAGAGTCGGTCTCAGAGATGCAAGGGACAGCTCTATCCTGCTCTATAGGGTCATAATAAGTCAGCATCTAGTCAATGGCAGTGAGTTCATATATATATATATTTAATAAGTATATATATATTCTTTCCTTTGCTTCATTCCTTTCTCGATAAGTAGGTAGATAATCTCAGTACCATTGGGTTAGTGCTGACTCCGAGGGACCCTCTAGGACAGGGGAGAACCGACCCTGTAAGTCTCCGAGACTGTGGCTCCTTACAGGAGTAGAAAACCCCGTCTGTCTCCCGTGGATCCCATGGAGTGGGTGGTGGGTTCAAACTGAGGGGCTCACAGCTAGCAGCCCAGCATGGATCCAGCACCCCACCAGGGTGCCTCAGAAAATATCACTGATCTTGTTCAGTGACATGCCATCTGAAGGGTACATTTTAATCTAGTGACTCGGAGAAGGAATTGGGTATCACAAATCTGAATTTTGGCTGGATAATTCAGAGTACTCACAAGGTTTGCCTGCCTGAATTTCTCTGTCTGGGAATGACTAACACGTACTTTTGCCCTGCAGGTGCTCCAAGCGTTTGATGACCTGGCTGGATGGCTGACCTGAAGTCACTAAGCAAGTAAGAATTTCAATTTACCCACCAAATACACCAACTGGAAAGTCAAATGGCATTATTTAGCTGTTTTTTCCTTTGCTTCATTCTTTATATATATATATATTCACTCCATCCACAGTAAATCAAAATGCTGCATAATTCTGTACTATCCTGTTCACTGTGGTGGGTGGGACAGCTGTGAACCATTGACTTTTCACTGGTGATTTTTGGAAGTATCCCGCTGGTCTATAACAATACAATCTTTAAAACATGCAGGTCATGCAACCCACTGGGTGAAGAGGACTAATTCCCAGATAGAAGTAATGAGAAAGCTAATCTCAGAAGCCAATTTACAGAAACCATATTCCCCTGTTTCTAAAAATAACACCCACTGAGAAGTCATCAGAATATCTCACCAGCCTGCCAAAAAAAAAAAAATAACAAAAAGGGCAACCTTCCTGTATCTGTGGAGGAGGTGAACTACAGCATTGCTTGGTAGTTGTTTCAAAGACAATGAGCTACAGTCCCATTACCACTGGTCTCCATCTCAGTGGCGTATCTCAAGATTCATAGATGTCACACAGAGGTTTAGGATTCTGTTCAGTGACTGCGTGGCAGAGCTAGGTAAGGCACTGGGTTGTCAATAATGTCAGAAATAAAGAAGAATCCAACTCATAGATTCTACCATCTCCATTTAAGGAAATCATCTGACACGTGCCAGATGTTTACAGTGGAAATTATAGGCGGACTTAAGAGAGTGTGGCTTTGAGGGTTTTGTGTTTGTTTTTAAGGGGTGGGAGTAGAACAGCTATCCCCGAGGAAACAAGTGTTTGTTCTCTTTTCAAAATGAATCATTTTGAAAATGAGAGCTCTGTGGCAATTTGATTTACCTAACATGCATAATTAGAGCTAAAATTCATTTATCTCTTATCTCAACTCAATTTATAGAAAGTTGAGAAACCTCAAAATACTTATTATAAGGATTCTATAATTGAGTGACCTTCTTTGGGATCTTAAGAGAACTTAAGAGATCAAGAACTCTTCCTTCACATAACGACACATTTTGCTCTGAATGCAAAAATACTCCTGTATTCGCTTTCCTTAGGTAAATTGGTAATGCTCTTTGGGGAGCTGAAACTGCCATCTATGGATCTGAATTTCTGCATCATTAAATGGGCAACAAACTAGCGATTGTTGATGAAAATATGAGCTACAATTTAGAAGCACCATATGGAATGATGATCACATAATGAACCAGGAAACAAAACCAGAATGAGTCAGGTTGATTAGAAGCAGAAAACAAGGGTTATAGCACCCTTTTGAACTTACTTGACTCAAAAATGGTGGGGGGGGGTCTACTAAACTTGATAGTATGAACTTAGCTCAATATGTTTTCCAATGCACCAGATACGCAGCTCTCATAAACTTCAAAGAAAAATTAAAATTTAACTCTTTTGAATTAAAATAGATGCTACATATTTTTATTCTCCCAATTTCTTTGCCGTCTTCACTTAAATATGTACGTGTTTATTTTTTTAATTTAAAATTCTAGGTCTCTCATCATAGTCCTGGCTTGGGTTTATAGACTCAAAATGCTATACTAATATCACTGATTTCACTGAACCACAAGTCATAGAATAGTGATATAGGATGTGAAAAAGGAATCGTTATGCTACTTGGCTCTCTCTCTCTTTTAATTTAAGGACCTCATCCTTCCCATCTTGATAAATGACTAGGACTTGATGAGTATGGTGCCTCATGGCGGTCAGTTTGTAATGAGCTGGCTTGCCCCCAGCCTGAGCCATGTCTAAGCTACCTGTGAGGAACCATAGATTTTGAAGAGGTTGGAATGCTACGATGTAAGAGCCTTTGAATGGAACAGCCAGAATGCCCTGACTAATAATGCACTCAGAAATAAAGAGGAGGTTTTCTATAAAGATGGCACCATAGACAGACACATAGTACAATCCTTCTACAATAAAGAGTTGCAGAAATAGACGCGGGAGAATCTTACAGACCTAAACTTCTGAGAATGGGCATTAAGTGAACTGAATAATGAGAGAAAAAGTGTGAAGGTGGAACCCACACAGAGATCAAGAGGAAGAGCCTTCTCTCCGGAGCCCAATCCGGGGCCCTGTGGCCAGTCTGACCACAGGATTCATTTCTGGAGCAACTGAGAGTAAGAAAGATGGGCCAATAACCTGCTCCCTACATCTGCTGAGTGAACAGAGGAATGCCCAGGATTCAATGCCGTCTGCTAAGATGAAAGTTGCACCCATTCCTCCACACACGTGGGGAAGCATGTGTGCTCTGAATGTGAGGCAGGCTTGATGGGACCACCACACAACACGACAGGCAAACACAAAGGAGGTTAAATCATATTGGGTATTCACAATGCCCCAAGGCTTGGAAAGGATACAGGCCCTGGATTCACTCTGGTCTGTGTGGTGGGGAGGTTGTAAGCTAGTATTTGACCCATGGCTCACACAGTTTCAAGGAAGACTCTAAAAGGAGACAATAGCCAGAGGCTAAAGTTGTTCTTTAACTAGAGGGCAGGCTTTCCTCCCTATTCTGTGTGTATGTGTGTGTGTTTTCTTCCTTTGTTCTGGATTTTGTCTTGAGGGGCGTAACCAGGAAGACTCTCTCCCAGATGAACCTGAGACTACAATCCTGTGAGCCCTCAGGATGGGGACTTGGTAAGCATGGCTTGGTGACTGAGAAAGAAATAAACAGCAGTTGGTCCCAGCTTGAGTGGCTGTAGGTGTGTGGAGGAATGTCATCGTTGGCTCAGTTTTGCTATTATTGTGCATGCTTTGCATTTTTTTTTTTGTTTGCTGTTGTTCCTTTCCTGCTGCAGATGAAATCAACTGCCCTGACACTATTCTGACACCCTCACATCTATGACAGCTACCACTATTGACTAAACACCGCTACCCACTCCATGATGCCCTGCTTAACAGCGAGATAAATTAATAAAGAATGAACAAAGCAAGGACTCCGCAGCACAGTCAATCTCTGTTTCTATGAAGAAGGTAAAGTGACACAAGGAAGGGAACATTTTTCATTTGCTGTAGTTTCTAGAATCTTCTGCTTTCTTTTGGATTAAGTTTCCCTTTGTTGTCCTTGGAGGGGGGCTGTATGATGTTCTTTATATGAAATCCAGTATTTATACTCCATAGAGAAAGCAAACAGATTAGTAGTTTCTTAGAGTTATGGCAAAGGAGGTGGGGGTGGGGGTGGTAATATGGAACTAGTAATCATGGGTTAAAGAATGGAGAAAACGTCCTAAAATTGAATATGGTAATGTTTGCCCAACTGTTTTTAATATATTTAAACCATTGAATTGGATGGTATGTGAATTATATGCCAACAAAAATTTTTAAATAAATGTATTGCATGATTATTAGAGACAACTGAACAAAAATCCATAACCATAATAAACATCTATGTACTCTCTGAAAGACCTTTGAAGTACCCTGTGTTAGGTCAGGTTGACTAGAGAAATTAATTCAGTGAAATATATATATATATATATATATATGTATATATATGTATATATATATGGAAGAGCTTTATTATATATCAAGAAAACATCCCAGCCCAATCCCGATCAAGTCCATAAGTCTGATACTAGTGCATAAGACCTTCTTCAGACTCCTGTTGCCACATGCAATGAAGCAGAATGAAGGAAGATAACAGGCCAGTGGAGGCAAAGTCCCTTGGACCCAATGGTGGTGGACGCATCTCTAGAGCACCAGCAGGAAGGTGAAGGCAGAGAGAGAGAGTAGCCCACCTCTAGAGAGCCATTTATCTCAGTGGCCACTCTAAATGATGTCATCAAGCTGCAACCTAATTGACAGTTTAAACTCCACCCATATACTTTTATATCTTCAAGTTGACACAAAGTGATGTAACTACCACAAGTCTTATACAAACTATTACAGAGTTGAAGAAAGAAGTAAACAATACTATAATAATAGTAGAAAGATTCAATAAAACTCTCTTGAGAAAAAAAACAGAACTCTATAACAGCTAAGACAGAAGAACTAAACAGCACAATTAATTGACTTGACTTCTAAAACACTCCACCAAATATCAGCACAGTATACATTCTTTTCCATCTCACATGGAACAGTGTAGAGAATGGTCCAAATGTTCAAATCTTGGTACATTTATAATCATCAAGGTATTACCGAGCATTTCTCAGATCATAATACTATTACATTTGAACTCAAAAATAGGAAGAGAACGAGGAAAAATCAAATACATGGAAATGGGGGAAAACTTTTAAAACTACTGGTAAATGAGGAATTACGGAATGAAAATTTAAAACTGCTGGAAAATAAATAAGAGTGAAAATACACCATACCAAAACATTTCAATACTGCAAAAGCTGTACTCAAAAGGCAATTGATAGACGTAAACACACACATCAAAAAAGAAGAAGGCCCCTAAATCAGCACCTTACCCCAGCACCTACGACAAGTAGAACAAGAGCAGCAAAAGGCACCTTCAGCCACCAGAATATAATGGATATTAGAGCAGAAATGGGTGAATGAGAAAACAGAAACACAATAGAAAAGGCAACATGGCCAGGAGTTGGTTGTTTGAAATGATTACTAAAATTGACAAACCACTGGTAAATTTAATAAAGGCAAAGAAGTAGCTGATACAAATAGCACAAGTAAGAAATGACACGGACAACATTACAATAAAGCCAACTAAAATAAGAAAGAAAATAGTATCATACTCTGAAGTTTGATACTACATACTTAGACTACAACTGAGGAGAAACCTAGAAGAAATGGACAAATATCTAGGAACACACCGTCCACCAAAACTGACCCAGACTGATGTAGAAAACCTCAACAGAAAAAATATAATATGTGATTTTAAAATTCCCAACAACAAGAAGTTCAGGACTACACTGTTTCACCAGGGAATTCTACCAATCATTTAGAGAAGAATTCACTCTAACCTTACTCAGACTAGTCCACAGTCAAGAAGTGGGCAAACTAACGAACGCATTTTATGAAGTGAATCTAATCCTGATATAAAAGCAGTCAGGCATGACCAGAATAGAAACTGACAGACCAGTATCCCTGATAAGCATAGGTGTGAAAATTTTCAACAAAATGTTAGCCAATCGAATCCAGCAAAATACCTTTATACAAAATACCTCTAAATCCATATCTCTCCATATAGTATATTTAGATATCAGTCATGATATATATGTAAAACTATCAACATATCATAATCAAGCAGTAATAATATCTGCTACACAAGGATGGTTCAACATTGAAAACACAACAAATTCAACCCACCTTACTAAAAAAAAAGAAAATAAATATATATCACTCAATGCAGAAAAAAATATATTTTACCAAATCTAAATCCCATTGCTAATAAAAACAAAACCAAACTCACTGCCATTCAGTTGAATGAAATTCATAATAAGCCCACAGGACAGGGTAGAACTGCTGCAGAGGGTTTCTGAGACCTTAACTCCTTATGGAGTCGAAAGCCATGTCTTCCTCCCACAGAGCAGCCAGTGGTTTTGAACTGCAGACCTTGCAGTAAGCAGCCCCATGGATAACCACCATGCCACTAGGGCTCCGTTTCCTAATAAAAACACTCAACCCAATGGGAATAGATGGAAGAGTCTTCAAAATAATACAGGCCATATATGCAAAACTAACAGTCAGCAATAAGGAGAAAGAGAGAGCATTTCTTCCTTGTGAACCAGATATAGACAGAGGTGTCTTTGTCACCACTCTTATTCAATATGGCAAGGTAAGTCCTAGCCACAGCTGTTACACAACAAAAAGAAATCAAAGTCATCCAAACTGGCAGATCAAATTCTATTTGCAGATGATATGAATCTTTACATAGCAGCCCTTCAAGACTCAACAACAACAAATTTATGGAGATCATTGAAAAATTCAGCAGCTTGCCAGGGTACAAGATCAACATACAAAATTCAGTGGGATTCTTGTGTACCAACAAATAGAGCTCTGAATAGGAAATCAAGAAAGTAATGTCATTTACAATAGCGTAAATGAAATACCACCCAAAGAAGGAAATAGCTAGGAATAAAGCTAACCAGAGAAACAAAAGAAAAACTTTTACAAAGAAAACTATACAAAACACTATTATATGAAACGAAAAGAGATCCACATAAATGAAAGAATGGTTTATGTTCATGGATAAGAAGGCTTACCGGCATGGAGTGACCCATTAGCGGAGAGGACAACAGGGCCAGCCCCAATCCGAGCTATGCTGACCACCTCCCCGGAAGAATGTGCTGGAGAAGACAACAATGAAGCCACAGGCTGGGGAGAAGGGTCAGCCTGCCCTGCCCACATAGGAGCAAACTAAGAAGAGTGAGGGACTAGACCTCATTCTGGTGCACCAAGCCCTGAGGACCACATCCCTGCTCAGTTTAGCAAAGGCTCAGAAAGGAGAAGGCACAGGAAGGACTGGAGCGCCGACAATAGCTTGAGATATGACGTCCCCTCAAGGGAGCATAGTTATATGGAGGACCACTTTGGGGACACAGTGTAGAAAGTAAGTCTGGTCTGATACCTCCCACCAAGGGAAGCAAAGTCACCAAGCTCCCGATAATCCAAACAATGGACTTGAGACTCTGCTCAGAGGGGCAGTGCCCAGAGCCCGGCTGGATCAGTGGACAGCAGTCATAAAGGTCAGTGGACAGACCTGGAACTGTGTATGACTTTTCTTTTTTCCTTCTTTCTTCTTTCTATTTAGCTGGTTTTGTTTTTCTAATCCTGTCTTTGTTGTTTCTGTTATGTCTATCTACATGAGATAAGCATGAGAAGCGAACCTGTGGGGGAAGCCAGCCCCCCATAACTAATCACAGGTTCAAGTAAGCACAATTGTACAGTGGAGATATTTAAAGATTATAATAAAATCAAGAGAATGAGAAAGAGAGGAGAATAAAGAAGTCAGACACATTTCATAGTAGCCTGCTCACCTCCTGGATGGCCATGATCTCAACAGCCAGGACTGCACCCAGCACTGGCTGAGAAGACAGGGAAGAGAGCAGAAGAGAGAGGCATGAGAGAGCAATTTATTGCTAACCAAGGCTTATATATCTCTGGGGATGTGCATGCTTCCTAATTATAGGTAAAGACATATGTCACAGGAAGGGGTTTTACAATAGGCAATACAAGCAATAAGATGGAGCTATACAATGGTCATAAGGGTAACAGGAAGAGGATAAGCTAGGGTGTACACATGATAGGAAGGGGGCGGGGACTAGGGGTATACATGTGGCAAGATGGGCGGACCCCAGATTCATGATGGCAGCCAAACCTTGGTCACCCTTGAGTGGGCTTGACCTCCCTGAGCTTTTCTCCATGGAAACAATCTACTGCTATCCTTATCAGAAGGGAGTGGGCCCTACTTAGGGTGGGACAGACTATACAGTCTGATTTCTCTAGGTGGCTGATAACCCTTAGGGAGAATAACCTCTGACCTACTTTTGTTGACCTCCAAGTGTATAGTCATTCGCCATGTGTTGCAAGCAGCTAGGTTTGGCATATATTTGGGGGAGATAACTTGGGCGAAATATTTCCGTTTCCCACACATACCCAAGGAGAAAGCAATGGGACTGTTGGTTCCAGGGGTACTTGGGGGAAGAGGAGGCAGGGGAACAGAAGTGGTGATCAAATAGATGTTTAAATACATTAATACATAAAATGGGAGTATTAGCCTTTATATATTTATAAGGCAATTAGCCTATATACATATATTTATAAGGCAGTATATTGAGGTAGCATACAAACCTTGAGCTTCTACTCAATTTTTCCCTCAACACAGGAACACTTGGTTCTAACAATCGGGCAATGGATGATGCCCACCTTCCCGACACAACTGCTGAAGATGAACTGGGTGCATAAGCACATGTGGCGAAGAAAGCTGATGCTGCCCAGTGTATTAGTCTAGGTAGACCAGAGAAACAAATCCAGGGAGACTCATATGTGTATAAGAAAGAGTTATATATAAAAGAGTAGTTGTATATTAAGAAAACATCCCAGCCCAGTCCAGAACAAGTCCATAAGTCCTATATTAGCCCATATGTCTGAAACCAGTCTGTAAATTCCTCTTCATACAACACATGCAATGACACTGAACACAAGAAGATCACAGGCCAGTGGGTAGAAAATCTTGTGGATGCTCTGGTGGTGGAAGCATCTCAATGCTGGAATGGGTCTCCTTGTGGCTCCCCCAGCTCCAGAGCTCTGGCTCCATCAGCATAATTCCATGTGTTTTGTCAGCAGGAAGATGAAGCAGATAGAGCGTGTCTGGCCTCCAGTGGGATATTTATTTCTGTTGCACCTCCAAATGAGGTCCTCAAGCTATGACCTGATTGATGACAGGCTAGACTGCACTCCTTCACTCTTAATATTCTCAAATGGACACTAGATTGTGTAACTACCACACCTACTAAAGGTATAGCATCTGGGGCCTTAAAAGCGTGAAGCCAAACAAGCAGCTATCTAGCAGAGAATCAACAAAGTCCACGTGGAAGAAGCACAACAGCTTGTGTGATCATGAGGTATTGATGGGAACAGGCACCAGAAGTTCAAAAATAAACAACCTCATCATGGTGAAGGAGAGGGGTTGATGTAGAGACCCAGAGCCTAATTGGACTTCCCAGCACAGAGGGATCACATGGAAGAGAAGGTACATCCAAGAGCAGTATAGCACTGATGAAACACATAACACTTCTCTAGGTCGTTAATCTTTCCTCCCCATACTATTATGATCTCAGTCCTACCTAGAAAATCCAACTAGTCTGGTGCATATATATTGGTATAGATAGGAGTTTTCAATTTATGGAATTCAGGATAGACAAAGCCCCCCAGAAACAGTAACAGGAGTAATGACTCCAAGGGTAGGGTCAGAGAAAGAAGGAGTGTCAAGAGGGGGAAGAGGGAACTGATCACAATGATGGCAAAATAACCCCCCTCGAGGGGGGTGAGTACCAGGATTGTAGGTGAATGGGGCAGAAGGGATGGAGTAAAATATGTACAAATAACAATACCTAATATATTAAGGGTTCAGAAGGGTGGTTGGGCAGGGGAAGGAGGGGAAAAAGAGGAACTGATATCAAGGGGCTAAAGAAGAAAGATTACGTCTCAGAATTGTTGATGGCAGTATTTGCACATATCTGTTTAATATAATAGATGTATGGACTATTCCATGTAAGAGCCCCCAATAAAATGATCAATAATAAAACAAGGAAGGCTTACCCTTGTGAAAATGTCAATATTGCCTAAACAATCTCTAAATATAAGGCAAATCCAATGCAGACGCCATCAGCATTCTTTAAAGAGATGTGAAAAATCAATCACTAAATTTAGAGAGAGAGAGGAAAGAGGTTCAGGATAGGCAAAGCACTACTAAAGGAGTTGAACAAAGGGAGAGGCCTGTCACTTTCTGACCTCAAAACCTACTTTAAAGCCATAGGAGTCAAAACAGTCTGGTCCAGTGCTATGGTATAGATATAATATTCTAATAGAACCAGTAGAGAACCCAGAAATAAATCCATTCACTTACAAACAACTAATTTTGACAAAGGGCTGAAGAACATCAAAAAGAGAACAGATGATCTCTTCGACAAATAATAAAGGCAAAATTGGATTTCTATTTGCATAAGAATAAAACAAGACCTAGAGTGTGGGAATGTGAGGACCAGGAAGAGAATATATTTGTCCAAAATCTCTGCACTCATAATTAACAGTCTGGGAGACCGATGCTGGTGGAGGAACGCCTTCACATTTGTGAGTTGGAGATGAATCCCAGTCACAGTCTCCTGACTAAAAATCATCCCCACAAGCTCCCTCACACCTCCCCCCCCCCCATAATAGTGCTACTTTTAAGATGATACTTGGATGCACCTGGCTTCTTAAGATATACCTGGAGGCTATCTGAATCCAAGACTAATCAGTTTCTATTGTATGTCCCACCCTAGGTACAGCCAACTCACTTCTGACACTGATCACAGATTGTTCCCCTGGAGAGAGTTCAGGGTCATGCAACGTTAAGCCAGCATCTTAACTCTAGTCCCTGCTCAACTTGTTACAAAAATGCTTACTGGGGCTTTCCAGCCCCAAGACTAGATGAGCCAGCTAGAGAATGCCTTTGCTCTCTCTTTCTTGCCCCTGGCTTCATGGAGGGGCGAGCACCCTGCATGCTTTCTCTGTCTCATATTTTCCCTCCATTGGCAACCGCTCCTCAGGACCCTCTTGGTTGTAAGGCTGGACCTTACACTCTACCTCATCCCATCATCTCAAATATGCTAAAGATGGATTCTAAATCCAAAGGTACGCCCTAGGACTATAAAGGTCATCAATGAAAATATAGGGACAAACTTAAGGACCTTAGTAGGTGGCATAAACACACTATTAAATAAAATAATGATACACACAGATCAGAAGACAAAATATATGATTGGAGACTCTTAAAAATAAGACACTTGTGTACATCAAAATATTTTACCAAAGGAGCAAAAGAAAGAAAATACAGATGGGAAAATATTTTGGCAATTTTGTATCAGAAAACTACTCAACTCTAAAATTTATAGAAAACGTCATCACTTCTACAAGAAAGAGACAATAAATACAATTTTTAAAAATAGACAGAGGACATGAATAGAAAGTTCACCAAAGAAGAGATCCAAATGACAAACATATAAAGTGATGCTTGCTATCATTAGTCATTTGGGGGATGTAAATCAAAATAGTAATAAGGTGCCACCTCACACCAATGGCAGCAAAGTTAGAAAAACCAAAATAAAAAGTGCAGGAGAAGGTAGAGTGAGATTGGAACACTTGTACCCGCAGGCGGGACTGTAAAACTGAACAACCACCATGGAAACATAAAAGAGGCAGAAAGGGACATATAGCTCAGTAATCGCTTTACTCTACACTTTTCACCAGAGCAAGAATATGGGAACAATCGAAATCCCCATCAGTGGAAGATGGATAGACATTGGTACATGCATGCGCATGCTGGAATCCTGTATGCTATGGGTTGAGTTAGAGGACACATAATGAATGAATTTCATTAATTACAAAAGAACAATTCTTGTATGACAACACTGTATAAGAATATTGGGGGGTAAAAGTTATCTTATCAAAAGAAACAGACTTTAACGGTTACCCAGGGGCAAGAGAGTAGGGGAGGGTGAGGGGTAGACAGATATCCACTTGGGGATGAGGAAGATAGTACCTGATAAAAGGGAGATGGGGGGTAGGGCAAAGAGTGTCTAAGGCAAGCTAATGGGAGGGTTCATAAATAGTTACAGTTGGAAAATCCAAAAGTGACAATCTGATATGTAAACCCCCCACACCTAATTCATAAGAAGTTTTTTTTAAAGAAAAGTATATACCCACCCACCCAGCCCTCACAAAGAAAGAAACTATCAGTGATCTAGCATAGCTAATCGGAGCATTCCCTTCTCTGCACCCTCGATTCTTTAAAAAAAAAATTCACAGCAGCTTTATTAATAAAAATAAGTTTGATTTCTACTCAAATGGCCATCAGAAAGACAATGGACAAATGATGGATGGTCCTTCTACGCTGTCCAGTGGAAACCCTGGGAAAACACGGTGACAGCACAGATACAGGGGGTGGAGGAATTTCAGAGGCGTGTCACACTGGAAAGCAGCCTCGTGCAAAAAGAGCACATCTGTAGGACTCCACGTCCATGGAGTTTTCCAGCAAATATGTATTTATGATGGCAGAAATGCAAGCCTGGTGCTGAGACTGAGGTGGCAGAGGCATGAGAAAACTAGTTTTTCTTTCTTGTATTTTGTTTTGTTTTTTTGTCATTGGTTTGTTGTGTATTGTTACTTGGTTTTTCTCTATCTTGTTTTTGTGCATGTTATATCCGCAGGTCTGTCTAAATAAGATAGGCTGGATGAACAATCTGGAGGAGAAAACAAAGGGACTGACAGTTCCCAGGGGACATGGGAGAGGGGGAGGTGGGGTGAAAGATAGAGGTGTCAACAAACCCAGGGACAAGGGAACAACAAGTGATCCAAATCAGTGGTGAGGAGGGTGTGGAAGCCTGGTAGGGCATGATCAAGGGTAATGTAACCAAGAGGAATTACTGAAACCCAAATGAAGACTGAGCATGATAGTGGGACAAGAGAAAAGTCAAAGGTAATAGAGGAAAGAGCAAGTAGGCAAAGGGCATTTATACAGGTCTAAATAAAGGCATGTATATATGCAAATATATTTATATATAAGGATGGGGAAATAGATCTATGGACATATATTTATAGGTTTAGCATTAAGGTAGCAGAAGGACATTGGGCCTCCACTCAAGTACTCCCTCAATGCAAGAATACTTCTATTAAATTGTCATTCTATGATGCTCACTCTCCTGACACAACCGCTGAAGACAAAGCAGGTGAATAAGCAAATGTGGGGAAGAAAGTTGATGGTGCCCGGCTATCAAAAGGTATAGCATCTGGGGTCTTAAAGGCTTGAAGGTAAACAAACAGCCATCTAACTCAGAAACAACAAAGCCCATATGGAAGAAGTACACCAGCTGGTGTGATCACAAGGTGCCAAAGGGATCAGTCATCAGGCAACAAAGAAAAAAAATTATATCATTGTGTTCTTACCTCCCTGGTACAATCGCTAATGCCAAATGTGTGCATAAGCAAATGTGAAGAAAGCTGATAGTGCCCAGCTATCAAAAGATATAGCTTCTGGGGTCTTAAAGGCTTACAAGTAAACAAGCGGCCATCTAGCTCAGAAACAACAAAGCCCACTTGGGGGAAGCACTCCAGCCTGGGTGATTACAGCGTGTCGAAGGGATTGTATCAGGCATAATCAGAACAAAAAATCATATCATAGTCAATGAGGCGGGACGTGTGGAGTGGAGAACCAAAGCCCATCTGTAGGCCACTGGACATCCCCTTACAGAAGGGTCTCGGGGAAGAGACGAGCCAGTCAGGTGCGATGTAGTAACGAAACATACAACTTTCCTCTAGTTCCTAAATGCTTCCTCCTCCCCCACCATCATGATCCCAATTCTACCTTACAAACATGGCTAGACAAGAGGATGTATACTGGTACAGATAGGAACTGGAAACACAGGGAATCCAGGGAGGATGATCCCTTTAGGACCAGTGGTATGAGTGGTGATACTGGGAAGGTGGAGGGAGGTTGGGTTGGAAAGGGGGAACTGATTACAAGGATCTACATGTGACCTCCTCCCCGGGGGACACAACAGAAAAGTGGGTGAAGGGAGACATTGGACAAGGCACGATATAACAGAATAATAATTTTTAAATTATCAAGGGTTCATGAGGGAGGGGGTAGTAGGGAGGGAGGGAAAAATGAGGAGCTGATGCCAGAGGCTTAAGTAGAGAGCAAATGTTTTGAGAATGATGAAGGCAATGAATGTAAAAATGTGTTTTACACAATTGATGTAGGTATTGATTGTGATAAGACTTGTATGAGCCCCTAATAAAGCAATTGGAAAAGTACAAGGTATCCCCACTCCATGACAAAAAGGACTGACAGCACTTTATATTTTTAAAGGAGTGTGGGTTACATGAATGGTTTACATTTGCAAAAGGAGCGTGGTAACCACACAGTTGAAATGACCAGGCGTGAACTGTTGAAGATGGAAGGGAATGCATTAGCTTTGGGACTTCTCCCTGGTTCTGCGCAGCAGCTCTCTGAGAAGAGGCTTTCAGGACCAAAGGCTGCACTTGGGATCCTGGAGCCGGCCCTTCTCGAAGGACCATCCCTTCCACTTTCAGGACATTCAGTCTGCATCCAAAATCGGAATTGCTGAGCCTGAGCTTCGGGGCACAGTGAACCCATCTAGGGAGCACCCAAGCCCAAGCCCAGGTGTCGCTGGAGCCCAGCAGCTACGTGTATCCAGCATGGCCGCTTTGGGCGTTGTCCACACTCAACTGTATATACCATCGCTTTTGTCATTATTATGACATGCTCAGGGGTTGGGTTTCTGTCTTCCAATGTCACATAAGAAAGTTTAAGAAATTCTCCCTAGAACTCATAGTTAATATAAAATAAACTAAGTCCGGAGAACTGCTAGAAAAACTTGCATCCATGATCTCTAAATTAATTTAATCCACTGATGAAACTGAGGCTTGTGGTCACATAATTAGTGGTCAGTAGTTTGTCTCCAAAGCTTGTCCTTGTTGACACTCCTGAAGCTTCAAAATAGATAAATAAAATATTGAAGACTATTTTTAAAAGATTTGGACACACTGCTGCATAGTATTAATAGCCATGTAAAAATAATAGTTTAAAAAGAAAATATCGAATATTCAAGTATACTGCAGACATGAGTAAAACCTATGTTTAAGATTTTGATATTCTTATTTCATGTATCATTTTCTTGACTTTGTATTCGCTAAACAGAAGTCTTGTTTCAGACCACTTACCCTATTGCAGTGAATGTGTTTAGCATTTCTGTCCATTACCTAGTTCTTTGCATAATGGCTGGGATCCTCAAAGCTGGCAAACAGCCACTCAGGGCACACCAGTTGGTCTCTTCACCCAGAGCATAAAAGAAAGCAGGCGGATCAGGGAGGGGAGTCGGATATGAATTACTGCCTCCTTTGCCAGGAGAACTTGATGGTGCCAGACTACTACTAACTGAAGATTTGTAATAAAACATTCCATGGAAGAATCCCGAACAAAAGGAGGAAAAGACAGAATAAAATTTTAAGTGATCATGAACACTTTGTCCTTTCAGAAGCCAGGGAGGCTGGATGACCCCTGAAACTACTGTCCTGAGATAATCTTAAACCAAAAATTTCCCCCCAAAAGCAAACAGTAGTTGAGCAACCATAGTAAAAATGATTTGCCTTGAGCATTTTGCTCTTTTAAGAACTCTGTGGGAGCAAATTGAAAATAGAAACTGGAAAGGTTTCATAAGAACCCTAGGTGGACGGTGAGCTTGTGTCAGTCAAGGAAACGCGCAGAAGAGGCGGTGGGAATGGATGCGCAGCTCAAGGGATATACGGTAATCACTGTCAGTGCAAAGGGAGAGCCAGTTGAAGTGGTGTTTGTTTTGCTGTGTATCTTCTCAACCACAACACAAAAAAGAGACATTATTTAAACTCACATCTTTGACTTTTCTGTTAAACAAGCCAGATGAGCTCGTAATGAAGTTGAGCATATTTTTCAGGAATATCTTTAGAAACAATAACTTTCAGCCAGCAAGTTCTGCATGGGAATGGGAGTACGTACTTAGGCAGAGTGCGTGTGCAATTTAGAGTTGTGTGTTCATTATTAAGCTTGTTATTGAGAGTGACAGGCGAGTCAAGCTTATTAGACATGATCCTTATCAAGGGAGCTGAAATTCCAAATTCAACATGGCAACATGTCACTTGGAGTTGCTCACAAAATATTTTTCATGGGAAGCAGAATTGTAAAAGGCAATAACCAATGAACTCTAATAAACAGAATGCCCATAACATAATTTATAAAAACAGATATTACAAATAGCACTGTGACGTTGAAAGAGACAATGAGTTTAGATAAAATCAATGAGCAATTATTGAGAGATATGATAGGAGACCAAGTAGGAGTATTCTCCTTTCAGAATTCCCATTCACAAAATGTTAGAAAGTTTGGAATTGTTTTGGTATGAATGTTAAAGAAAACTAAAGCAATTGAGTAGTAGATACCAGGTTGATCTTAAGACCAAGATTCACAAAGCATAGTTTCAGAGGAGGAGTCTTTTCAGATTAAGAATAGGTAAACAGAAATAGGCAAAAATTGCACTGAGATCCAAACACCAAAATGTGAGAACTGAAAAGTTGAAGCCAAACTTTATCATGCATGCAATTGATCACTGGGTAGATCTATAGACTTTAAAATTCCACCATTTTCTCAGCCACAAAGTTTATGCTAGAATATGAACATTATCCTACCTAACAGAACTCACATAGAAAAGCACTCTGAATCATTAAAATCAATTATTGTAACCTTAAAGTTAGCTATTCAAAGACCGAGTCAGATTTTGAAGAGTAAAGGGATTTTTCGTTGACTCGAAAGAATAAGTTACTTTCCTAAAGTGATTGTCCTTGTGTATAGTCCTGTCTAGATACCATAGAGACTAGAGATATTTTGTGAAGGTGTAAAAATGGCAAGGGGGCAGCATCTGACTTCTTCTAACATCACCAGAGGGAAGGAAATCCAGGCTGATTCCCATGGCACGCTTACACTCTCCAAAGTGATGTTTCCAATCCCTCCCCCAGCACTGTTCCTTGGCTACCATAACCAGCCAGAAACCACAGGCAGTATGCCTGATTGCAGGGCTTGTGGTTGTTGTTAGGTGCCATCAAGTTAGTTTCGATTCATAGAGGCTCTACGTACAAAAGAAGAAAACACTGCCTGGGCCCAAGTCACCCGCACAATTGTTCCTATGTTTCAATCCACTGGGGCAGACCCTATGACCGCCCATCTTGTACTCCTCTTTCTGCTGGTCATCTACTTTACCAAGCATGATGTCACCTTCCAGGGACCGGAACATGCTCCTGATAACATGTCCAAAGTACATTAGTTAAGTCTCTCCATGCTTGCTTCTAAGGAACATTCTGGTTGTACTTCTTCCAAGACACATGGTTGTTCTTTTGGCAGCCCGTGATACTTCCAGTGGTTTTTGCCAGGACCATAATTCAAATGCATCAATTCTTCTTTGGTCTTCCTTATTCAAGATCCAATTTCCATATGCATATAAGGTGATTAGGAGCTAATTAGTTATAATCCAGGATCAGAAATGACTCAGAATAAAGTTTTGCATTCTGGGCAGTCTCTTCTTACCTGAACCTGAAGTTCAACTTCTCTTTGGCCCTTGGCCTTTCATCTATGAGAGACGGATGAGTCTGGATTCACTTGGTCCCTGCCTTGCTTAGGAAGCATTACAAAGTTACTGTAGCTCTGCAACCCAGTGCCTAGAGGACAAGCACTCGGCTCTATTCTGTGGATTAAGGAGCCTAAGTCCTCACCCAAATGCTTGGAGGCATGCCATTCCACCAGCAGACCAGCTGCCAGACAGCCCTTGGATTTCTCACTCCCTGGACCATGACTCAAGAAACCCACTGGTGGGCTCACACCCAGTCTCCAGGCACCGTGAACATGGCTGCAGCACTGGATTACTGCCTCTCATCATCTCTGGCTGTTCATGGTTCGCTAGCTCTCTGTCTCCTGGGTCAAGGAGGTTCAGCACAAGCATCTTGGGCCCAGTGGTTACACTCAACTCCTGTTAGTAGTGAGATCTCCCTTTCCACTCTGGTATGGCCCATGTCAAGCCTAGCAGATGGCAGCATTCAATACATATTTTTCATTTAATTTTTATTTTTTAGAGACTCTTATAGCTCTTATCACAATCCATACATACAGCCATTTTGTCAAACACATCTGTACATATGTTGTCTTCTTTTTTAAAACATTTTCTTTTTACTTGAGCTCCTGGCATCAGCTTCTCATTTCCCTCTCCCTTTCCCACCCTCCCTCCCCCATAACCCCTTGATAACTTATAAATTATTCTTTTTTCCATGTCTTACACCCACTGAGATTCTTACACCCACTGAGATGCTTACACACTCACTGATTTGGCTTTCCTCCTGCAGTCAGCGTCACAGTGTGTGTTTTGTGAGATGGAAGAGGACTTTGTGAATTGGTGTCAGATATATGAGTTAATGTTGGACTTGTGGGCTTGGGAAGCCCTGCGTTGGGATGTTTTCTTGATGTACACCTATCCTTTATATAAAACTCTCTCTTATACATATACTTTTCTGTGGATGTGTTTCTCTAAAATACCCAGACTAACAAAGTCCACCTGGGATGGGGGCCATACGTCAATCATTGTGATTAGTTTCCCCTTACTCCACCCCCCCCCCCCCGACTCTTACTCTCCTAATATCGCTGCTCCCCATATTGGTCCTCAGGGGTTTATCTGTTCTGGATCCCCTGTGTTGCGAGCTCTTATCTGTACCAGCATATATGTTCTGGTCTAGACAGATTTGAAAGATAGAATTAGGGTCAAGGATAGTGCTGGTAGAGGGATTAAAGAACCAGAGGAAGGTTGTGTGTTTCAGTGGTGCTACACTATACCCTGATTGCCTCTTCTCTTCCTAGTGGCTATTCTGACAGGGAGTGTCCAATTAACTAATTATGGGCTTTGGGTCTCCACTTTGCCTCCCCCTCATTCCCATTGATTTTGCATGGTCTCATTCCCACAACAAGAATATCCAATCTATTGCCAATGAGTTGATTACAACTCAAAGTGATCCTATATAGAATTTATGAGACTTTTAAAATCTTTACAGGACCAGGCAGCCTCAACTTTCTCCCTCAGAGTGGCTGGTGGGTTTGAACAACCGACCCTGAGGTTAGAGGTCTACCACTTACCAGAAAATGCCTTATTAGCAAGTTAGTCTAATCCCTTGGTGGGTAATAAGCACCTCATCCTGCCTAGTCATTTGTTACAAAGACTACACACAGCTGGAAGGTCATACTTAGTAATTCAGTGGAGAAAGGTATTTCTACTCGGATTTTAGTTCTTCCATGTACAGGTTCATTCCAAACAAAATTTGTTCAAACAAATTGCTAGGATCAATGGATGCATGCAGACACGTTTTCGCATGGGTACATTTCATTTTGTAGAGGTGTCTTCAAACGTCCAATCAAAATTGTAATTTCCAAGGGTATGTGTTGAGGAGGTGAAACCAGAGGCAGACAGGCTCGCTCTGGAGCTTATGGCAAACGTTTCTTGAGGTTCCGAAGGCCTAATCTGGAGTGCGCCTCTGGAAAGGTACAGGATCATGAGGACTTGATAGAAAGAAGCTTTAAGACAACAGAAAACCACACTGGTGCGAAAAAAGCCAGGAAATTGTGCTAAGGGACTTTTTTCCCCTCATCATGACAATGCACCTGCTCTGTCTTTGACTGGCAGCACGGTCTAACCTGCAAGAATTTCCTTGGGAAACCTTACTCCATCCTCCTCACAGGCTGGATTCTCCCCTTTCACACTTCTTTTTATTCCCCAAACTCCAATACTATTTTAGGTCCCAGTGGGTTTGTACGGCTGACCTTGCGAGGGGTAGTTCAATCCTGACATTAGACAGAGCCGCCAGGTAAGTCTGTGCTCCTTAGGCGTGTAAAACCTTCCATAATTAAAAACGACTGTATTTCCTATCAGAAAATTATCTACATTTTGGATTTGTCATGCATTCTCCCAAAGAGGCCCACTCATGAGAAGACCTTTAGCACCTGGAGCCGAGGAAGAGGACTTTCAATGGACTAAAGGTCCTCCCAGACAGTGGGATCGAGGGAGCGCTATCAAAGCTCCTGACAAGAGTGACTCTGGAAGCCAGAAATCCTGCACTAAGCTCCAAAAGATTCAGTGAAATATAATCCCCTTTAGAGCACTGAAAAATGACATCAAGAGTCCGAGCGGTTAGCCTCATGAGAGTGCTTCAGGACAATTCCTTAAGAACATGGGCTGAGACTCTGATCAAGGGAAGCTTAGACTTGTTAAAGCAAAATCATACCTTGTCAGACAGGAAGCAGGAGAAAAAAAAGGAACAAAAAGCACCATTGGACAGAATCTGTGCTGCTCCGAGGAGGAGTAGGAGGCAGGACCGGCAGTTGGCCTACAATTTTCCCACATAGGATCAGCAGTAACCATTGTGGAGCTGGGCCAATCCTGAGGGCAGAGGGAAACCAGGGGCTAGGGGGACTCAGGGGGTTCTCCGTGAAGAAAAGGGTAAAACTTGTTGTGATTTTAAAAAATAGAGATGACATATATTCAGGAATTCTAACCAAAGGCTTCTGCAGACTATAGAGGTTTAGCAATCCAAGCCTTTGTTCTTCCAGGTCGGTAGAAGAGCAGTCATGTGCCCCGTCACACCTTTCCTTAACCTCTGGGGTTAACCGATCTTAGCCAAGCAAAGGGACCAAAGACCTTATTTGTTGTGGACATGCAGCACATCTCTAGAATACATGCACACACACATACACCCACAGAGTGGGTGAAATATATATACACACACACACATATATTAACAGGATTAGCGATTAATCCTGTTAGCCATGGATACATATATCTGTATATATACATATATATGCCCCTGTGGCCATTTTCAAGTGTACATTGAAGCACATTTACAATGTGGAGCACCATTCCCAGTATCTAGTTCCAAAAGGTTTCGTGCCCCTAATAGAAACCTCATATCCATTAAGCATTCCCTCACTATTCTCTCCTCTCCCCTGCTTCTATCACGCCCCAATTTATCTCCACAGGTTTTCCCATTCTAGATATTCCACCTAAAGAATATAGAATCGTACAGTATGTGGTCTTTCAGGTTGGGGTTCTATCATTTAGCCTGGTGTATTCGAGATTCAGCCATGTTGTAGTATACACCAGTACCTCATTTGGTGTGTGTGTGATTGAATTTTATCTTGTACCACTATACCACTTTTTTAAAAAAAATCTATCTGTTAATTGTTAGTTGGATTTTCCTACCTTTGGGCTATTGAGAATGGAACATTCATGTCAAGGTTTTGGATAGCACACTTCCTTTCAATTCATTATGGGGTATATACCTAGGAGTGAGTGCTGGATCATGCAGCATTCTTCTTTTAACTTACTGGGAAATGCCAATCTTGTGTGTACTGACTGCATCATTTTTCTCTATATACACAATTCATGAGGCTTCTCCTTTCTCTACATCCGCACCAACATGTCATGTTCGGGGTGGCGATGTGGGTGGCTTGTATTGTTCTGTGATTTAATGGCTACCCTTGTGGGAGAGAAACGTGGCATTTCCCTCAGGATTAATATATTCTCCATAAGGTTTTGTGGAGTCAGAATTGACTCTGCAACAATTCATAATGATTTTGGTCCTAGAAGTTATAAGTATTTCAATTACCAGGAATCCCGTGGAGGGCAGGTTTCAGCAGAGCTTCAGTCCTAAGACAGACTATGAAGAAAGGTCCAAAAACCAACATCTGAAATTTTTCATTAAAAATGATATAGATCACACCAGAAAATTGACCAATATCATGCTCAAAGATGAGTCTCCTGCATCGGAAGCCACGTACACACACTCCACCTTCAACAGTGGCCTCATTCGTCCACACCCATGACGCTGACATCGTGCTGGGCAATGGTTCTTTCCACTGCACACGGGTCGCAGGGAGTCGGAGCAGACTGGGACCCAAAACAACAATGACCAATCACACTGAGAGGCACCTCTGGGCACAATAAAACCTCCAGCTTCTGTGTTGGTAACTAATCCCGTTAACCATGTACACCCGAAGAAAAAAACAATTTGTCCCAGGAAGGCAACTTCCTCTTTAAAAGGCCCAAAGGAAAGAATAAAGCGCAGACAAGTAAAAGCTGAAGTTTGTAGCTTAAACCATAAACCCTCTAGGTCATAGAAGACAATGGATCAAGAAAAAAGGTGATCTTTAAAATTCAAACACAGCTCAACCATCTCCACCATGTCAGGGTTACAGAATTCAAATCCAGCCAACTATAAGGAAGATACTGCTTCTGGAATCCTCTTCCCTGTGCCACCATGGTTTTAGTAGCTATTATGGTGATAGAAAGGAGCCCTGGTGTCATCGTGGGTTACACATTGGGCTGGAAACTGCAAGTCCAGCAGTTTGAACCCACCAGCTGCTCCTTGGGAGACAGATGAGGCTCTCTGCTCCCACAAAGATTTCCAACCTCAGAAACACACGAGGGGAGTTTTACTCTGTCTTATAGGGTGGCTGTGATTCAGAACTGACTCGATGGCGGTGAGAGTTAAAGATCATGGTAGGAGCAAGAGCTCTGGTGTTGGGCTTCTAATCAAAGGTCAGTGGTTCAAACCCACTAGCCACTCCTCAGGAGAAAGACGAGACTGTCCCTTTCTGCAATGATTTACAGTATCAGAAACCCTAAGGAACAAGTCTACTCTGTCCTAGGTGGTCACTAAAAGTCACAATTGCTCGAAAGCAATTGGTTTGGTTTATGGTGGTAGGCAGCTGCATGGCCTTTTAGGAGCTTTGTACAATCCTTGAGGAGATAGCTAAGCATACTGGTGTCAGGCCACAGAAATGTTGAAGAATACGGATATGAGGCTAGGTGCAACAGATATTGTTGAAGGAAATGGGCAGGGTTTGCAATCAAACCAATACCAAGCATGACAGAAAGATAGAGGAAGCAGAGTTAAAGAGGTGAGTGGGGAAACGGAAGTCACTGTCATAGTCCCAGAGGCGAGAGGAGATTCAAAAATAAAAAGAAGTGATTTTCATTTTAAACATTCTGAAGCAAGAGGTCAGGTTTCCATCCACAAAGTACATGGAAACGGAGGCCAGGCCTCAAGTGGAGCTCCTTCCTCCACCTACCCCCTCAGCCACAGAGGAGGGAGTGGGGGGCCGGGAAGGGTGGGGGCGGTAATCTGAGTTCCCTTGCCAGAAAGAACTCAGCCCCCATGCCACCACACAGAGTGGCCCGAAGGAATAAACAACAAACCTATTTGTCACAGTGACAGGGCTAATTCCCCACGGGTTGGCAATGTCCCCATGTGCTAGCAAGCGAAGACCCAGCCTCAGTAAATGCTGAACAAATAGCTCAGGACGGCAACTGCAGACGCTGCGAAGTTTATGACAAGTGGTAATGAAAGTGTCAGATGCCACACGGATGAGGAACCGGGTGTGTGAGAAACACATGTTCTCTAACCATCTTCCGTGGGGTGAGCGAAAACCAGCTGAAAGCAAGCTGGTGGCATCCCAGAACACCCTGCTGGAAGGATGCAGAGCAGGGCCAGGACCACTCAGCAGCAGCAGGACTGCGGTGCCTATTCTGTCGAAAGGCCAGGGCAAAGGCAATGGTTAGGGTGTGCCGGAAAACAGACAGCAGCAGTAAGAACCAGTTCTCGTTTGAAGCCAGTTACTCATTCAGTGACAAGGCAAAGCAAAAGAAGGGCATTACCCACCACGAAGGCGTACTTGTCTCTGGGCTTACCCTGGGAATGTTTGATTTGGACATCTACATGCTGTCGTCCGTGAACGGGAAGGACAGCCTGCGAAAACTACAGTTCTCATGTGCCCCAAGAGCTGCCATCCGGCTCCTTCCAGAGGTGCATGAATGCTCTCCATGGGGAAGGCGGTCCCCGCTCCAAAAAATAAGAACTGGTGGCGCCACAGCCCCAAAGGCACATGCCCACCGCAGAAAGCCTGGGCCAAGGATGTATTCAGAGTAAAATGAGACCAAGCGTGGGGCGCTATCGGAAAAGGACACAGGGCCAGTACGGCAGAAACCATGCTTACAACAGGGGACATGTGATCGCTGCTAAATTTACATTTTACAACCATTCAGCCTCCCCACCATATGGGAATAACAGCAGCTCTCTGGGAGAGCTGATTTGAGAAATGCCTCGAAATAAACTTTGGATCAGAAAGCTAACTGACTGATAGGCTCCATTGTGAAAGAGAGAACCGTGATGCACTTTGACAGGTGTAAATTTTCATAAGCTTACTTTCCCTGGGAGGGAATATAATCCAACAGTGAAGAAATACTAGTGTCAACCTGCTTGTGTTAGTGTCCTGATCATGCAGCTGGGCAGAAAGCCGCCGGTCAATCATATACTCGATGTCTCATTTCCTTTATTAAAAAATCAATCAAAAGTCTTGCTATAGGAAGTTCATTTAGGATTAAGGTGAGGACCGTAGGAAAGTGTTTACAATACTTTCAGGAACTAGTACAAGCTGACTGCAAAAACCAAGACACCAAACCAGTTGCTACCAAGCTGATTTCTGTTCGTGGTGATGCTAAGTGATTTGAGGTAGACCTGCTCAATGAGGGTTGTAACGGTAGTGACCTTTCAAAGGTAGCTTATCAGGGCCGTCTTCTGAAGTGCTTCTGAGTAGACATGCGCCACCAGGCTTGCAGCGAGTACGTGAGTGCTTAACTCTGTGTGCCACCCAGGGATAATCAAATGAAAAGTCAAACAAAACCCCACTGCCATCGAGTCACTTCGGAGTCATGGGCACCTGAGAGGCAGAATAGGATTGCTCGTGAGGGTATCTGAGGCTGCGGATCTTCAGAAGATCAGGTAGCTTCCTATTTCTTCTTTCAGCTGCGGACCTGGAGTTGATCGATCCAAAACATCACCAACTCTGCCTCCAGGGCTCCTTACATGAAGCAAAAATGTTGAGTTTAATCAGTTTTAATCAGAAAAGACCTTGGAGAAAGTTCCCTGAGATATGTTTACTAAGGAAGGTACCAACCCTGTATCAATTATTTTTTTCTATTTTCTTATTTTTATTCATTCTAAGAATTGTCTAGAATTGGGATTCATCAGCAAGTTAGAAAACAGATAGCAAGTCATCCAACTATCTGCAGAAGCATTTTTTTTAATTTCTAACAATTCAATGGGAGGAAGTGGAGGGGAAACAAAACAAAATGAAGGCAAACTACTCCAGAAACCACCCCTTTAGAGAGCCTGCTTCAGGGGGGTACTGTGTGAATGCCGAGTTATGGCCAGGGATGATACCTAGGCCATCCACCCAGGTGTACATATATTCATATGCTTTTAAGATGTTGAATAATTCCACCAGTTGATAAATAACAAGACCCTTAAGCTCTTCAGAAGCACCCCCCCCCAATCTTTGTGTATGTTCATTATGCAGCAACAAAAACCTTTGTCTCCTTTTATAAAATCATGATTTGCACACCGATACGTACCCACTCCTCACTTATCTACACAGTAAGGTTTCGGGCCCAGGTCGTTATGTGAAAATCAACATGCTTTGAGAGTGGAGGATGACCATGGGAGATTGATAGCCTGGGTCCTTTGGAGAAACCAATCCACAGAAAATCATATGGTTAAGAGAGAGTTTTATATAAAGGGCAAGTGCCCATCAAGAAAACATCCCAACCCAGTGCTGTCCAAGCTCACAAGTCCAACATTAACCCATATGTCCAACACTAATCTTCCTCCATCTTACAAAACACATGCAAGGATGTGCAAGAGGAAAGCCAAAACAGTGAATGTGTAAGCATCTCAGCGCTGGCAGGGAGGGGTCTCCACATGGCTGCTCCAGCACCCAGGGCTGCATCAGGGTAGGTCCATGTGGCTTCTCCTCGGGGATGTATCAAAGGAAGTGAACCTTGCTGGCTGAAGCAGGGGACTTGCTAAGGCATCTGCACCCTGGTCTGACCATCAGCAAACAAGAAACCCAAGAACTAGAAAGGTGAGGTTCACCAAGCCATTTATCCCTCTGCCCTTCAATTAACCCCACATGTGTTTATCAGCCAGGTTGGCACAATAAACTTTAACTACCTCAGAGATCACAAAATGGAGGACGGCTACACCATCACAAGATGACATCATTACAGATCTGCTAAATGGCATCATTGTCTACCAAATTACATCATTCCAGAACCTAACTGCCAACCCACTGAGAATTATGGCCTAGCTAAGTGGACACATAATCTTCATGCTCACACCCCGAATTATTGTTGTAAATACAAATTGTCTGCTAATGTGATAGCTGATAAGTGCAGAGTAGGTATAAAACAAACACATTGCCAAAGATTTTATTTAACTAGTCCTGGTGGGGTAGTGGATATGGGTTGGGTTGTGATCCTCATGATCAGCAGTTTGAAACCACAAGCAGCTCCATGGGAGCAAGACTGGACTTTCGACTCCTGTAAACCATTTCAATCTCAGAACCTCAAAGGAAGTCACTGAGTCAGCATTGACTCAATGGCAGTGAGTGAGTTAATTATTGACCCAATGCTCTTGAAACCATTTCTAACTCAGAGTAGAACTGCCTCGTAGCGTCATTTTGGAAACTGAGTGCCATATGTCTTCTAAGAGTTCAAACCACAAACTGCAGTTGGCAGCTAAGCACGTGAACTCCTCTGCCACCAGAACTCTGGAAAAGTAACAGCCACCAGGTGAAGGGAAAAATCCAAAGAACTCATAAATATATACATTTACCAGGAACATTGAACCAAGCTGGCTCGAGGCATGGACAACTGGCTTCCTTCACAGTGGGAGAGAGTAGTTGTTTGAACTCCTACATAACAAAAAATGTTGTGCACCTCCTTTAAAAACAGAACCCATAAACAGTTGCTACGAAGTCAGTTCTGCCTGATGATCATTTCACAGGTGCCGACTAGACTGCACTCCAGTTTGTCAGGTTGTGATTATTGAGAAGCAGATCACCTGCTCTTTCTTCCAAAGTGTCTGTGCGTGGGTTCGAGCTGCCAACCATTTACTTAGTACTTAGTTCTTAGTGTTCATCATCCAGGATTTCCACTGTGAATCTGTAGACAAGAATTGTGTGCATTATATCCGTGTTATATGACTTAACTTCAATCTCCATAGGGTTGTAAAAGAACTCACGCAATTAATAGCACATATTCCATAGAATGAGATAACTTCTCCAGCTGTGCTGGAAACAACACAAAGCTTTCCACTGAAGACAACTGATGATCTTTTGGCCCATTTGAAAGTCTTTCATTATTGTTTGCTACAGTCCTTCTCTCTTGTGATCAGCAGTAATCTCAGAGAACCAACCACTGGTCTCTTCCTAACTAGAGCAAAGGAGGATGGGGAAAAAATGCAGATTCAATTAGCATTGACTCTATGGCCCACAAGAACCATTCCCTCAAACTCACTGCCATCTAGTTGACAACAGTTATACAGATGGTCTTATCAGATCTGACCTGATTCAATATAAGTATGTGTGTAAAAGAGGCATTAATTCATGATACACAGGCCGTTTAAAGATTGTTTTTGTTTGTATTTAGAGCTGTACAGTATTAGATAATTATACAATTAACTTTTGAGAATGAATTTCAGATAAGATATTATAAATGTTCTCTTATTTATTATTAGAAGGATAGGAAACCAAGTCAGGGACACTCATGCCACCAAATTCCACCTTAGCAGCTGTGCTGCTCTCATTGGGTGCTGTGGAGTCTGCACCCAAATCAAGCCCACTCCTGTGGGGCAGTTTCTCTGCTCTCAAAAGCTCTGTCTTGCCAGGAGATGATCTTCCTTATTGCGTATAGGACTGCGACTCTATCAACCAGTTTCAATCCAGTCTTCCTGTAACTCCGTTTAAAAAGCAATCAAGTAAAATAAGCTAAATGGTTTTGTTTCCATTTGTATCTGATTAAATGAGCTATTTCCACTGCTAATAATAACGTTTTCGGTGCTTATTTTTCAGATTCGATCCGCCTCTTTCTTCTTCCTAGTCTATCTGAGTCTGGAAGCTCCTCTGAAAACTATCCACCATGAATAGCCCTGCTGGTATTTGAAATATCAGTGGCAAAATTTCAGTCTCACAGAAACACACAAGCCACACAGTACAACAAATTGGTGGACAAGCAGAGGCAACTTTCTCAAAAATAACAATCCAGGGAAAGTCTTAATCACATGTAATTTTTTTCTGGTTACATTCTGATACAAAAGAGGAGCCTATGGAACCTATACAAACCATTATTTTTCCATGAACAGTTGGGGGGACTTTTTGCAAGTTTGTGAAGTTGAGGTGGGAAGGGAAAGGATGGAAGGATTGTGAGAAACAGATGTAATGTGCAAATGTTTCATTTCCATTATAATATCAGCACCTAAATAATGGCATGGGATATAGACAGCTAAAGAATAAAAGAAAAAGGCCTGTTTACACATCCAGGAGAAAGAAATTTTGAACATTAACAATATTTCAAAAAAATTCATAGTAAAAATTTACCCATCAGTTCATTTATCCCTATGTAATTAGATCTTGTTTTCCTAAATCTTGAATTGGCACACTCAGGAAGCCACCTGCTTCTTGATTAAGAAGTATTTTGG